>NC_048301.1:27677357-27855176 GCF_013100865.1 Trachemys scripta elegans
AAATTTATTAGAGCATAAGCTTTCGTGGACTACAGCCCACTTCTTCGGATGCATATAGAATGGAACATATATTGTATAAAAAATACAGATTTTAGACAGTACATATCAACCAAAGACTACAGGCAGAATAGCAGCAAAGAGTCCTGTGGCACCTTATAGACTAACAGACGTATAGGAGCATGAGCTTTCGTGGGTGAATACCCACTTCTTCACATGCAGCTGACGAAGTGGGTGTTCACCCACGAAAGCTCATGCTCCAATACATCTGTTAGTCTATAAGGTGCCACAGGACTCTTTGCTGCTATTCTGCCTGTAGTCTTTGGTTGATATGTACTGTCTAAAATCTGTATTTTTTATACAATATATGTTCCATTCTATATGCATCCGAAGAAGTGGGCTGTAGTCCACGAAAGCTTATGCTCTAATAAATTTGTTAGTCTCTAAGGTGCCACAAGTACTCCTGTTCTTCTTTTTGCGGATACAGACTAACACGGCTGTTACTCTGAAACCTATTTTTTTCATGTGATGATAAAATTTTAAAACAAAAATATTTCAACGTATCCTGAAACTTTTCTACTGGATAAAAGCAAGTGTTGTCTAGCGATTAGAACAGACAACAGAGAATAGATACCTAGATTCTGTTCCCAGCTCTGCTGATAACTCAGAATGTGATGGCTGGCACATCACCTCTCTGTACCTCAATTTGTCCTTCCGCAAAGTGATTATTATACTGACCTACTTCACACAGATTTTGTGAAGTTTAATTATTTGTTTGGTAAAATCCTGTAAGCTTTGAAGAAAAGGTTTATGTAACATGTGAAAAGTATCAATTTACCTACTGGACAGATTTTCAGATCTCAATTTGTAAGGAAGACAGGCTGAGGAATTTATTTACTTCTTTCAGATCCAGGAGCTACTGAAACATTTAGGTCACTTTTGAGACTAAAAACATATTGAATTAGGTACTAACCCTTCTTGAGAGATTAGTACAGGAACGAGGGCCTAATTTTGCATTGGTGGATTTGGAATCTCTGTAACCACCTCTTATTTCTGATTATCAAGAAGTAAACTTACAAATGAATAATTTATTGTTAATGTACCTATGGGTCACCAGTCCATAAATTAAGCCCACAGCCATGCAAAGTATTGTAGCTTTCTTCTTCTCCCCCACCTCCAGTTACCAAGGTATTGATCTTTTGATGGAATTACAGTCTACCCTGCATGCGCTTAGCTCCAATGGAACTAGACTGGGTTTGTTTTGAGAAGCTGTAAGACAGAGTAAGGTTTATGATTCAGAATCTCTTTATCCAGAATGGGAACAAATCAGGAGGGGAGAAAATAATTTTGCTTTGGATTTCTTTAGTATGAGAGACTGGAGAAGTGGATCTTTGCCAGGGTTTTCACCAGCTTCTCCAGAACCTGTCCTAGAAGTAAGGACATGTCTACATAAACTAGAACATACAAAGTAGAACCACAATATCTTTTAATTCAAATATTTATTTTGGTGCAAGTCTCTGTGTGAACATTCTTATTTCATATTAAAAGTGCCCTATTTCAATTTAACTTGTCAATTTAAAAATGTCTTAATCTGAAATAAGAGTTTCCACACACACTTGCCCCAAAATAGCTGAAAGGAGTGAAGTAAACTCAATTTAGTTATGTCCCATTTAATGTGTACAAAAAGTCTTGAGTTTTCCCTAACAGATATGCCAAGGAGACAGCGGCAGCTCCAAGCACCAGCGCTCCAAGCACGTGCCTGGGGCGGCAAGCCACAGGGGTCGCCCTGCCAGTCCCTGTGAGGGTGGCAGTCAGGCCGCCTTCGGCGGCTTGCCTGCAGGAGGTCCGCCGGTCCGGCGGATTTGGCGGCGGGTACACTGAAGCCGTGGGACTGGCGGACCTCCTGCAGGCATGCCGCTGAATCCGCGGGACCGGGGACCTCCTGCAGGCATGCCACCGAAGGCAGCCTACCTGCCGTGCTTGGGGCGGCAAAAAAGCTAGAGCCACCCCTGCAAGGAGAGATGCTTTAGAAGTTATATCAGTTAACTAGAGCCCTAATATGAAGACCATCTAAGAGATGGCAGTGCTAGATGATCATATAACGTAAGTGACATACATAAAAATTGGACACTAGGCTCTCAGGGACTAGAGTTCCTTTAAGCCACCCTGCAAGGCAACCCGTTTGCTTGAGCATTTTAAAGCAGGCTTCAGCTGAGCATGCAGCAAAAAAGGCAGTATAGCATCAGGGTTTGTAAATTGTATCTGTCCCATCCAACCCCACCCCCGGGTCCCCTGCCCCCTTCAACTCCCTGTTCCCCCCCTTGACTCCTATCCACATCTCTGCCCCCTGACCATCCCCCAAACTCCCCTGCCCTCTATCCAACCCCCCACACCCCGTGTCCCCTTACCGCGCTGCCTGGAGCATCGGTGGCTGGCAGCCCACAGCCGCCACCACCACGCAGCACAGAGCACCGGGTCAGGCCGGGCTCTGCAGCTGTGCCGCCCAGAGCATTGCACCGGCAGTGGGGCGAGCTGAGGCTGCGGGAAGACAGTAGGGGAGGGGCCGGGGGCTAGCCTCCCAGACCAAAAGCTTGGGGGCTGGGCAGGACGGTCCTGCGGGCCGCATGTGGCCCGCAGGCTGTAGTTTGCCCACCTCTGGTCTAGGATAAAGACATAAGCCTCTATCTCAGAAGCCTTGGCCCGAGGCTACTCCTTCTACATCTATTAAGTTCATCTTAACTTGAGTCACAGTGTTTGCTCTCCATAATAAACATGCTGAAGGGAGAGCATTGATCAGCCCAAGATCTAAACTTAGGCCAATAAACAGCCACCCCTCCCACAAAGAAACAAACATAACCCCCACACCTCCCAAAAATAATGCAGGCTGTCCAGCAGCAGAGTGGGGGCTATCCAGTTTTTTTGCACGAACGACAGCATGTATGATTACCTGCCTTGTGGGCAGGTGGCATATGGGGGCATGTAGTGCATGCCCCTCAGAGACAAAGAATTGAGCTTTGGAGACCAGAGTTGCTGAACTGGAGGAGCTAAGGGAGACATAAATGCAATAAATGGTCAGCTTTCACACTGGAGAGCAGTAAATGGTGGGGGCCCCATGGATCTGTAATGGGACCAGTGCTAGTCAACATATATGTACAGCTAAAGTCAGGTGCCCTACAATGCTGTGACTAGATTCTCTCATTCCCACAACACTTGCATTAGCACTACAGCAGTAGTGTGTTGCAGTCTTACCATATAGACACACTTGTGGACTAAAAGGAACAGTGCTGGAAGGGGGTGAGGATATGTGACAGATCTAAAACTCTCAATTTCTATTCCCACTTTTGGCAGCAAGATATACTGGTGACCTTGACCCTGTTTATTTTATTCATCTGACTTCTTACTCATTCACTAACTTGCTCAAACACACTCAGATCAGGTAACTGACTGAATTATCCAGTAAAGCCTGCTTAAAATCTATCACATACTATAGAAAGGTGCCATTCAATAATAAAAGCTAAAATTCTATGGAATGGAAGAAGGAAGAGTCAGAGAAAACCAGTGTGCTGCTGAAGTTTGTCAGCAACAGTATACTCCGGGGTGGCCAAATTGTGGATTATGAGCCACATGCGACTCTTTTACAATTAAAGTGTGGCTCGTTGAGCCTCCCTCCCCTTCCATTCTCCACCTACCAGATTGGGAGGGGGAGAGAGGGTGGGGCAGAGAGCTTAGGACCTCTGCCTTGCAGCAGGGTGGAGGGGTAGGGGTTTCTCTCCAGTAGGGAGGGGTGAGGTTTCAGGTTTTCAGCCTTGTGGGGAACACCTGCCAGGGCTCGCTGCTTCAACAGGAGCAGGGCTGAAGCAGCAAGCCCCATCAGGGACCTCCCACAGGGCTGAAACCCTGCGCCCCAACAGGGGTGCCCCACCTCTCGAGCTTCTGAAGAATGTTGTATGCAGCTCGAAGGTCAGTAAGTTTGGCCTCCCCTGGTATACTCACGTACTATGTAAGCAGTAAGATCAACACCTCTAATCAACGTGAAAAGAGAAACTCTAGCAATAAGACAGAGGTATTATATACTTGAGTTATAGAGCTGCTCTGAGGTTTATTTGTTTGAATAAATATTTTCCTCAGCAGGTTAGGTAACGTGGAGTATTTTTCAAACAATTAGGTTGGGCAACAGTTGAGGAGCAAAGTGAGGATGAATGAAAAATAGTATCGTGAGCTTGGGTGTTAGATGTGATGGTGAAAACTACTTACATCTCCCAAAGGAAAAGGAGGGAGTAAAAACAGAATTTAAGAGTATTTCATTTTGAAAACAAGATAGTATGTAAAGGCTTTATGTACACAAAGCTATTTTTGGATGTATAATATTAGAGTAAGGAAGTTAAGACTGAAGTACACAGAACTGACGTTCAAGTGTTTAAAATTAGCAGGGTGCACTTCATGAATACAATGTGGTACACAAACTGAGACTTCACCCACCTATAATTATACATGACTGACATTTGCAAATAGCTGCTCTTAAGTCTAGTTTATTTTGTACTGTAATAAAATAACCAAAGGGGATGCTATGGAGACAAAACTAAGGGTGTTTATACACAGTACATACTCATTGCTACATTTGTCTTGCTCGATCTTAAATCTCACTTTTAGTTCCATACCCACTTAGAGATATTGACCAAGGAGTGTTACAGTTTTACATCCTGAGGGTATTAAGAACAGACCTGAGGATCTGAAAGAGCATCTGAAAATAGGCATGCTTTAGTGTACTCAAAAAACTGATTCAAATATCCACTATGAACATTTAACATCATAATCACTTGTTTACTTAGTAAGAGAAGCCACCACAGGTACCTAGCCCAAAGTACAATTTAAAAATTCACAATACACTGTAAGCAGGTGATATAAATATTGTATTTCATATTGATATTTTCCTCATTACTTCCTTAATGGAATTAGACATATTTAGTCAGGTTATTGTAAAATATAATAGTATTCATTGAAGAATTCGCTAACTTTCATGATTTCTGCACTTGAACTATCTCTCAAAGAAGCACCTAGACAGAAGAGATTTGAAATGGACTCCTATACTCCAGACCTCTCATTTTGCTCATTCCTAATTTGCAAAGTTATAGCCCTGAAGTCTCCCCACCCTTCAGAATTTTATTAATTAAAAAAAAAAAAAAAAAAAAAAAAGCACATTTTCTGTTAATCACACAGTGAAAGAATGCTCAATAATAATAATATTCAAAACAAAAATAATCAAATTCATTAGAAACTTTGTTAAATCAAAATAATGTAGACAATCATACGATCAAAGGATAATTATTTTTCAGATCATTTGCTCAATCCATGGACAAATGCTGCTTTTACTCATAAAACTAAATAGCAGTAGTTCTTGAGGGACTACTAACTTTAATTTGCTATTTTTTTTTTCAGATATACTATATGACCTTTTTTATTTGTAGAAACACCGGTGTTTGACACTTCACAGAAAACAGAGACAATCCAGCAAACAATTCTGCCATCTACCCGGTAGATCTCCTCCCTTGCTCTTCTGTACTGGTACCTAGAAGAAACAGTTAATTTGTTTACTTCATATTTGAAAACACTCTTTGTCGCACAGCAGTCAAATAGGAATGAATATTTGTCAGCGTAAAGCTAAAGAGTGTAGCTGCTGACAAGTAGTATAAGATTATATTAATGGTTTTCAAGTTATTCCACTCTCCATAAGGAAGAATTATAGAACTTCCACATCTGAGCACTGATAACAGAGACTTAAATTTCACAAAGTGTAGAAACCGAGGCCATTTTTGGCAGAGGTACAATAGAAAATTACTTTAAAACCTTTTAGTCACAACTCCCAGTAGTCTCCCAAAAGCCATCAGTAGTTACAACCTACAGTTTGGGAAACAAAGCAATAATGACCAATGTATCATTTGTTTTTACTAATGTATTTATTTATAGCTGTAGGAATAAAGGTGTATTTCATAGATTACTCATGTGACTGTTTTCCTCCAATTTGTTAGAAACATATTTGCAGGTAACATAAATACACAAGTTTACAGGTTCCCAAGAAGTCCTATCTTCAAGTGTTCACACAGAATGACAGCAGTTATTTGATAGTGTTTTCAAGAGAAGCAAAAAAGCTACAAACACTATCTACATAGGTTTATATATCAAAGCATTTGCCAAGTGATATACACAGATGAGCCATAACAATAATATTCTACAATCTTTCACTTACTCCTGCCTCAGGCAAGAAGAATTGACACACGTAGAAGTAGGCTGCTTGTTTACTTCAGCTCCACAGACATTTGAATTACAGTGCAATGGTTATAATCAAATTTTCACAACAGAATATCCTTAAACCAAAATACCAAATAACCTGTACCATGAGCTACCATTTGTTTACTGACAAACAAACGTTAGTGTCAGTTCAAAAAGATGCCTCCTTTGAGATAACATATAAGGCTTTTCTGGTAATAAGTTATTGTCAAAGGTTTTGTTTATTATAGTCCCATCTTTTAAAATGAAATATCTTGCTTGTTTTATTTTTTGTCTTGGTCTTTTTCTGCATCCAAAAGTGCAGAGCGGATTCCTAACTTCTTAAGCTCTTCCACTAGGTCTCCATTCTGATGCATCTGGAGGAGTATGTCACAGCCACCAACAAATTCACCGTTAAGATATACTTGAGGGATGGTAGGCCAGTTGGAGTAGTTTTTAATTCCTGTACCAGAAAATAAATTAAAAAAAGGTTAAATCTATTGTTTTCAACTATACTGGAATTCATTAAAAGTAAGAGGCATTGCTTCAGCAGCATGTAGATTTTAATACTCTCCGTTCCTTCTGTTTGAGGCTGTGGGTCCTGTTTATTGCAGAAGAGCCATCAGAATTAACCACATTCTACTAAACTTTTTTTTTGTTTTGGTTCCCACCTAGAGCTAGAAATTTGAGACTGGAGTTCAATTCCAACTGTGACTCTTAAACAGGAGCTGTGCAAGCATCATGCTTGCTTCCTGGGGATGAGAGAAGATTACTAAAGCAGTGGCTCTCAACCTTTCCAGATGACTGTAACTCTTTCAGGAGTCTGATTTGTCTTGAGTACCCCAAGTTTCACTTCACTTAAAAATGACTTGCTTACAAAAATCAGACATAAAAATAAAAATAAAAAAAAAGTCACAGCACACTATTACTGAAAAATTCCTTACTTTCTCATTTTTACCATAAAATGAACCACTGTACTAAAGTGACTTATTTGGCCAACTAAAGAAACAGGAGCCCTTTAAATCAGTGTCCAGTACTGTTTGTATGGGGAATTTAATTACAATATCCTCTGTGGGATTATTAAAACTCCTTGTAGGGAATACATTCTTACTGCCTTTATACAGCACTATTTGCTACTGCAAATTCATTTGCTAGACAACTTGTCCTCTAACAGTCCTTGAATTTCTCAGTGCTTTATCTTTTACTGGCAGATGCTGAAATTCATGGGAGGGGCACAAGATGTAACATGCACCTAAGACACACTATGAAAATGTGCTTAGCATCACAAGTTAAGAAATAAATATGTAGTCTGCTACAATTAACACTTATGAAAAGCCATGTAGACTAAACAATTTTTTAAATTATATACATAAAAGGTTAAATAAGACCCGTCAAAAATTTTCACAACAGAATACCCTTATGCCAAGCATTATTACTTGTTGATGCTAGTTGTAGTTAAAGGATCTCAGGAAGATAAGGAAGAATTATTACAGATGTTGAAAGAGTTTATACATGCAGTTTGTAACTTTAACATCGTACCAAACGCTGCAAACCTAACAGTTCACTTTCTTAACTTTAAAGTGCAAAGAACCATATCACTGCATGCTCATCTCTAGTCAGTCATTAATTAGGATCCCAGACCATGCTCTAAGTCTGTGGTTTTCAAACTTTGTAGGCTGTGTACCCTTTTCCAAATAATGTAGTCTATTGTATCGCCCCCATCTGAGATACGATCATAATATACCAATGATTAGATTGCCAAGTGTTACTAAATAAAATGCGTTGTCCGCCATTACAGGATTTTCCCTTGAATACTCCCTGACAAGAACTCAGGTACCCCAGTTTGAAAACCACTGCTCTAAGCTGATGTGCCCCCCCCAGTGCAGGGTAACAAAATATTGACTGAAAAATATTAAGACCAAGTAGTACACAACATGGAGAGATTAAGTTTTCCCATCTTACAGAAATGTAAAAATGTATTTTCTAAAACACAATTCTTTAACGGCAATAATAAATTAAGGTACCAACTTAATAGCAGATATATCCATATGCAAGAGACTATGTTCTGCAAATTGCAGTCAAACAATGGAGTCAAATTAAGTCTTTTCCACCTAAATTCTATGATTTATCTGTGCCTTAAAAGTTCTTTAAAAATTATAGGACCTGTTGTGTTTCATGATTACTACAAATTTGACTTTGACAATAGAACAGTGCTATCTAAAGTGTACATTATGGAAAATTCCTAATGGCTGTTAAAGGTGCCTCCCAGATGATACTGTATCAAGCTAAACAATCTTAGACTGTTTTCTCCACTTGAAAGAACATGACCTATCCAAACCATTTACTCATTTAGCTGCTATAATAAACGAATTTCTACCTCAATAAGTGCTTTGTTTTCTGATTTCTAATCAGATTAACCAATTCTCCTTACTCACTTCCATACTGAAATATATATTGAAAAGGAAATATTTGAGTTGCAATCATGTGAGAGATTATGGTTTACACAGACAACACAGACAACGCAGATACAGAAAGCTAATCCCATCAACACTAATTCTTTAGAAACTGCATCGTGAGATTTGTTATGGCTAACATTTTAATATGCTTACATTTTAAACAGTCACAGCAAAGCATTTTAAAGTACCATTTTAACTATAAATAGCCCCTTTACCTAGGATATGTTTTATTTTCACTACAGATGAAAGTGTCTAACAAAATAATTCTTCTCTCTCTCATATTTGCAGTTCCATCCCCTAAAGTCTGGTGTCCCTCCTTACTCCCTACTGTCAGTTTTCTTTCAGCATTCCCTATTTATTCCCTTCCTTGGGCAAAATTCCCACTGAAAACAATGAGAACACTACCTGAGAAATGAATGTTGAACATGTCCTTAAGTGTAAATATTAAGAACGTATCAACATTCTCCCCTAGGTGTATAGTGCACCAACTTCTCCAATTACAAAAGGGGAAAACAAATAAAATGTCATAATATTGTTTTCAATGCTGCATACCTATGGTCCAATCCCAGAGCTTAAATAAACTCACTCTGTGGATCATTACACAATGAACTACTGACCTGTTCAAGGTTCATGAAAGAAACCCAGCTGCATGCTATTTTTTACTTACCAATTCATTCTATTAAATCGTAAGATTCACAAATCATTTTACTTCAGAAATGGAAAGAGCTACAACATTTTTATCTTTTGAAGTTTAATAAAGACTTCCAGAAAGCATGATCCTAAAATCTCAAGTTTACCAATAACTAAAATAAGATAGTTTGAATATAATGTAAAAGACCTTTTGGTATTAATATTTTACTTTAACCAAGACATCTCACTACAGTTAAGTCATGAAACTGACAAGCAATTTGAAAAAAAAACAATGAAGACCAGATATAACCCTTTCAACTAAAAGCTAAATGAAAAGAAGACGGCAGAGGCCCAAATGCAAGAAGTAAAGGGGAAAATGGGGGTGCAGAGAAAGAAATCATCCACTTGATGGATCTAAATATAAAGTATTACATTCCTATCCTACCAAAAACAAACAAACGTGCTGTAAAGTGTTCATAGTAAGCATTGCCAATGCCCTACACCTGCAAGTCTGCTTTCAAAGCAAAAATATCCCACTTCACAATCACTATACTAAAGTAACCCCATAAAACCTTAGCACTAAGCTAGGCATGTCCAAAAGGGAAGCAAGCAGAAAGAAGTTTCATGTGATCAGACTAGCAACCTTCTAGAAATGGAGTTCCAGTAAAACAGGCACAAATGCTTTCACATAAGCTAGCTTCTAGGTTGCTCGGGATAGCAGAGTGTTCCCTGAATATTTCTTGTGCATGTTATTGGGGCCTGGGAAGGCATATTTTATACTTTATCAAAAGAAGGGAAAGTCCTGAGCAGTCGATGCTGATACACTGTAAACTGATGTACTGTGGTAGGAGTTCTCAGACTTTTTCAGTGTCCATCACACCTTAAGACAGATCGTATATTGGGCGATTTCACATTCCATTAATAATTTTCCTGATAACCTCACAACATTCCCGAGGCAACTACAATAAGAAAAAGTATTGTTATAATAACACATTTAGTTGCCTCTTAATGCAATTTAGCATCTCAACAAGGTCAAGAAGCAGTATGTGAACGGCCACTCCAAAGATGACAGTCCAAGAACCACTGTATTCTGGGGGTGGCAAGAAATCTGGTAGTCACAAAAAATATCACAAAAATTAAAGTACGGGAAGGATTATTTCTTATGTACTTCCCCCCACACACACAATTTTCATAGTTCATCAGTGGCTTCTGCTTCGCTTCCAACAACTGAAATCCCAATTCTTTAAGATATCAACCTGCTGTAAAACAGAAACCAAGATTTTCAAATGAAAAGTTTTAGGAGCGGATAAGATTCTAGTGACAAGAGAGGGAAGGAGATGCCACATAAGGGATCAAACTAGTGGCTTAAAAAGTATTCAGTTTTGGTATTCTCTCTCTCTCTCTCTCTCTCGGCAGTCACTACCAAATGCTCTAATAGAAGATGCAAGAATCCCCATAAAATATACTTATAGAATAACCTAGTCTCAGGGGAAATTTCTGTCCATTAGCAGATTCTGAAACATGAACATTTAGGCTGATTTTTTTTTTCAGGTTTACTACTATAACTATCATATAACTACCATAGAATCATAGGACTGGAAGGGACCTTGGGAGGACTTTAGTCCAGTCCTCTGCACTCCAGGCAGGACTAAGTATTATCATCCATCTTTGTTATCCGTATAAATGCTTACCATTCCTAATAATAATACTCAAATGGTGGGGAGGAAAATACAAACCAAAATAGAATGGTCTCTAAACAAAATATTTTCCAAAACTATTGTGATGAAGTGTCAATGGCTGTTTAAGATCAGGAGAGCTGCAAAGCAACTGTCAAGTTGTAAAGAGTTGAGAACCAAAAGGAGATGTCATTCAGTCATAACTTCTGAACTGTGCCACCTCTGACCCAAATTTCACGAAACCTAGAGACCACACTGGAAGTGTGTCAGAGTTTGGAGGACTGCACATAATTTGCATAAACAGAACAGAGCACATAATGTAATGTAACTCAAATTAAGATTTGAATTCAGTAGGATGAAGATAATGAGCCTTGCCTATCTTGTCTGAGCCAACATATTCCTTCACAGCTTTCTGTTGCTCCAGTCAAGCATATAAAAAACAGTGTTCTAGCAAGCTGATGGTGATGATTTTGACAAATTATTTTCCTACTGAAGCTTATTCAGCAATTTTATAGCTTTGAGTCAATAGACAAAAATATTCTTGTATTCCATTGTTACTGGCATAACTAGAATACCTGAAACATAGTGTATTTTAAAAAGCCCATAATAAATAAGTTTAAGTGTGTAAATGGCAAAATTTGTTTATAGTCTCCATTTTCCCTTAATATATGGTACTGGCACCATTACCTGTAACAGTGAGCACGGGTCTAGGTGAATTGAGACTCTTTCTTTCAAAAAAGAAAAATGATGCAATCTGCAAAGAAAACAAGCCACATGGATTGGCTGCTCAGACCAAGATAAAGAATCATGCCACAGCTTGTCCTCTCTGTGGGCCTCACCTTTTAACCCGTGAACACACTTGTGACTCTCAGGGATCATCCCAATTTGAAACATGGTGAACCAAACTGTTAATGGGTTCTGGGATGACTTTCAGAGACTACAAAATTTCACTGTAGGATGAAGTTATGCCAGGACGATGCTTTCAGGCAATACAACGTACAGCTGAGCTGATATCTATACTGCTTTGTGCACATTCCAACTGAAGAGGTTCAAGTGTTTTAGAAACATTAAGATTACATTGCCTAAGTGAAGTACGCAGATAAATTTTACTTCTGCCTTACAGATGTGCCATGGAGATAGATTTTCAAAGGATTCTGAAAGTCAATAGGATTTGGTTACTTAACTTCCTTAGGCCCTACTGATAACTGCAGCAGAAAACCACACATCTACAGCAGTCATGAACAAAAAACCCAGGTCTCTATACTCCAAGTCCCAATATCACCCTTCCTCTACAATTGATAATCTGAGCTACTCCCGAGATGGGCTACAACTCGGGCCATTGCGGAGTGACAAAGAGGGATGCCAGCTCACAACAGGATAACATCCCCTTGTGACTTTCTCTCTCATAGCAAGCACTTCAGACCCGGTTTTTCAGAACTGGTGAGCACCTATAACTCCATTAAAGTCAGTGAGAGCTGCTGGTGCACTCCTGGAGAAAAGCAAACCCCACAGGGGTCAACAACCTTTCAGAAGTGCTATGCTGAGTCTTCATTTATTCACTCTAATTTAAGGTTTCGCGTGCCGGTAATACATTTTAACATTTTTAGAAGGTCTCTTTCGGTAAGTCTATAATATATAACTAAAGTATTGTTGTATGTAAAGTAAATAAGGTTTTTAAAATGTTTATGAAGCTTCATTTAAAAATAAATTAAAATGCAGAACCCCCCAGACAGGTGGCCAGGACCCTGGCAGTGTGAGTACCACAAAAATCAGCTCAAGTGCCGCCTTCGGCACGAGTGCCATAAGTTGCCTACCCCTACTGGGTCCCCTTCTGGGTGTGTACGTGGAAGGTTTCTGTCTTCCCTCCAGCGTGTGTGTGTGTGGGGGGGGTGTCTGGCTTCCCACGGCCTCCTAAGGCTAACCGGGCGCTAACCTTGCCGGAGGTCGGGGTCCTGCAGCACGTCGTACGCCTGGAAGTCCTGCACCCCGTGCAGGCGCAGGATCTGCACCACGGCGTTGCTGAAGCCGCACAGAGGCTGGGCCGGGTTGCCCTTCATGAACACGACCACGGGGTGCGCCCGCACCAGCCGCTCTACCGACTCCCGCGACCCTCCGCCACCCTCACCGCCGCCAGGGGACGAGCCGTCCCCGGCCGCGGCCTGGCTGAGGGGCCGCGCGCCCCATCGCAGCGGGGCACCACGCAGCAGCGAGGCCGCGCGCAGCCAGCACAAAGAACCGCTCATCGCTGCCTTGCCTAGCGACAGCTTCTTACACCCAGAGACATAGGCACGCCGATCCACCTCCAGTCCGTTCCTCCTCCCATTGGTAGAAGCGGCAAAACGTCACGGATAGCCTCCCCCACAGATAGGCACAAATATCTGTCAATCCACATCTGTTGCCAATAGAGTGCATCAGAGACTTTTTCGGGCCCATCCACCAGTTCAAGGTGCTTCCTCCCTATAGGCAGAGCCTGGGATCATATGGCAGGCCTTGAGTGGATATAAAAATGTGTCAATCGACCCGGGCAACCAATAATACGCCGCACATCCGGATGGGCCCTCCCACTGAATTATTAATCCAGCCCCTTCTGCGTTACTATTGGCTGCACTAGCCGCGTAGGGTGAGGCTAGTCAGGGTGCCGCTACAGAAAGGAGGTGGCGCCGGCGCGGGTAACCTTTAGCTGTTTCCGCTTCCGGTGTGGCGGGGCATCTCGGAGGTACAGCGTGGTGCGGCTCGCGGTGTCTGCGGCGGGGGTGGGGGAATCTGGTTGCGGCCGCCGGCGCTGACCGCGATCCCCGAGCGGCTTCTCTGGGCTTAGAGCCTCGCTGGGTGGTGCCGCGCCCTGTCCGGGGTCGGTTCGCCCCGCGGGGCGCTCGGGTGCCTGTGGCTCTAGCGAGCAGGTCTGGGCGGGCCGCGCCGCGCATGACGGCCGAGGCCTAGTGGGGAAGCGGGTTGGTCACTGTCTCCCAGGCGTGTCCGGCTGCCACGAGGCCGGGTGTCCCATCAGGCTCGGTAACATCGCGCTTCCCCGAGGGCCCTAGAGACCCTCCGGCAGAGCCAGCGGGGCCGGCTTCGCTGAGACTAGGCTCCGTCTGCCGCTGTGGTGTGTGACGGAGCAAAGCGGCGCGGGAAGAGCTTCTAACCACCTTCCCGCTGGTCGCTATCAAGACCTAGCCGATACCTGTGAGCAGGGCTTCTGTAGGAGAGGGTGATATTCAAGGCTGGGGGGGGGGGGGAGTTGTGGTAACCTGGTTGGTGCCTGGTGAAGGGATGCACGGTGCTAGGGTGACCAGATGTCCCGATGTTATAGGGACAGTTCTGATTTTTGGGTCTTTTTCTTGTATGGGTTCCTATTATCCCCATCCTGATTTTTCACATTTGCTATTTGGCCACCCTCTTTCTCTAGTAGTTAAAAGCTGAAGGGTAAAATTTTAAAGTCACTGAAGTGATTTAGGTGTTTAAGTCCCTGCTTTTATAAATGATGTGGGCACTTAGGTGCCTAGATTCTATTGACTGTTGGCTCCATCGTGTTTACGTCACTCTTGAAAACTTTGCCCAGGATTTTCTGAGTTTCGTATGACATGTCTGTGGTCTTGGAGCTGCCCTGGGTTGTTTGTACTCGGGGCTTACCAGGCTTGCAGAGAGAGCATCTGTCTGAGGAAGCCGAGGCATGCCTGTAAGAGTAATAGCAGAACCATGTGCAATATTCCTTCAACAATCCTAATTCTGTTGCCACGGAGATAATGACTTATTCCATGTCATTATCCATCTACCAACAGTAAGAGTAACTTTGCAGTCTGATATTGTTTAGCAAATACCGATTTTTTGCTGAACACTAAAAACTGCTATAAACTTTCAGTTGGTTCCTTCAAACCTGTCCTTACAAAATGTATATTTGGATTTATGTGCAGGAACCTGAATAAATTTGGAACCAAACAAGATCGTTTGTCTGTGTAGTATAAACTGTATTATCCTATGCATGTGTCTATTCCATAAAATAGATATCAATTAATGGCAGAAGAGATCCTTGCTAATAAGTCTGTTAACCATTTCACTATAACTAGTCATCGCTGTTGGTTGTAATTTTTTATTCAATTGTAATCTTCTAAAATTCAAACTCATTAATAAACCTTTCTATTTATTTGCCAGGTTAGTGATTCAAATCACCTGCTCTGAAGAAATCTGAATGTGGCTTCAATGGGAATTTTAAGGACATCTTATGCACCCCTAATGTTGCAGATGTTCCTGCTGGGGAAGCCAATCTCATCCCATTATGAAGACATGTAATATATGATAAAAATCAGTAACATTTAAGTGAAGTTGCAGAGTTTATACAAATCCCTCTAATTTGTTCTTGTAATCTGAATTGGATTGCCTATTATAATGGGCACGTAGTTTCTGACTTGATTTGTAGCATACTTCAGTGAAATACTTAAACTCTATAGTTCTTGTACTGTTGACATTGCTCATGCTACATAATACGTTAGTCAATACCACACAACTGACCCTTGTGTAACTCATGTTGGTTTCATGAGATACAAAACTAGCTATACGTAATCGCTGGATAAATAAAAGGACTATTAGTAAACACTTGTGAAATATGCTAAGATTAACTGTAGTCACTCACTTGCCTATTTCCTTTTTTTATTGAAAGAATACAAACGCTTTCTGCAACTCATCACACAACTGTCACTAGTAGTTAAAGGCTAGCATCAATTCTTGTATTCCAGAGCACAAGTGAGATTAGGAAACTCCATTTAAACTTCATTTTGATTAACTTCTGGTATTGGAGTGACCAGCTGAAGTGGCTTGAGTGGCATCTAGAACCCATCAATGGAATTATTTCTCTATCTGTTTTCCATTATGTTCCCTGAAACTTAAATAAGAATGATCTATACTGGCTTTTATGAGAAATGTATAGTGCTCGCACAATAACAGTATGATTTGGCTAAAGCTACTAGGTGTTGCTACAGTATAAATGATAATTCTAAATTCGATGCTAATAAAAACAATAGTGAAAAAGATCTAAATATCAAATGTTTCCTATAATTCTTTGTCTAGTCCTGTTTTTAGACTCTCCTGAGCATTAAAAGGTTTTTACAGGCTTCTTTGCATTCATTCTTAACAAGATGTCTTTCTACACCTGGCCCACTAAAATAAATTACAGTGGGGTGTTTTCTTTTGGGGAGGAGTTCAGGAGAGGCATACAGAAGAATTGCAGCATGCTAGTTACCAAAGAAGACCATGAGTTCCAAAACCAGCAAACAGAAGGTATGGTTATGGGGCTTCTGAATGTTTGGTTTTGAAGAACAAGAAACATCAGAGTAACTAAACCATCCATAGATTCTGACTCTAAATGGTGTCAGGTATAATATGCTGCATATCAGTAATTTTTCTGCTTTCTAAAGCACAGAGCCCTACCGTGTAAGCAATGACAAGGACATTTTGAGTGCTTGTGTGGTCTCTGCAGAAGACGTTGGATGGAATTTTTGAGTCTGGTATTCAGCAGACGCAAACCTCTCTAGGGCCGGATTGGTGTTTGTGCTCTATGCTAAATAGAAATCTCCAGCTCTTGCCTACTACGAGACCAGTAGGTGATAACTCTTATACCATGTAGCTGGCTAATCTAGAGAGCTACTAGTCTCTGTGTAGTCAAGATGGTGATTAGTTTTATATTGGAAGCTAGAGTTAGAGCCCCTCCCTTCAACTACTCCTGTATCTGGAATTTCTCATTGAGCTCCTTGAATAAGGAATGGCTTTTTCTGGATCTTGAGCTCTCCCAGTCTGAGATAGTCAGGCTGAGCCTCTACCTCTCTTGTAAGGCCTTGGGGCTTGCCCATGCCTTTGCCCTAGAGCCAGATTCTCTTCTTCTAGTGGTACAAACAGTGATATAAAAGTGTAATCTTCCCTTTTAAGGAGGGGAGGGGGAGACTGATCTTTCTTTCCTCCAAGTCCCAAATTTGCAGAACTTTGCTCCCTGAATGGGGCCAGCTGCATAGCCTCTCTGTTCCACTTCTCCATCATCATGGAGCAGGAAAGCAGCTAATGAGGAGTTGTGCTATGATTGCTCCTAGCCCACAGACCCTTGCTTTCCAATGAGTAGGGGATCAGAGTTTGAAGAGCTTGTTGGGAAGCAGAGCTTCCCAACACATCAGTGTAATCTGTGGAGACACCTGTTAAGACAAGTCAGCCCATGACTTTAGCAAACTGAGCTGTACTTCCCCATCAATGATTCTTTAAGATGTATGTCCAAAAATCCCATTGGACCAAGCTACTTCTAAAAAGGTAAACACTTCAGTGTTGTATCCTATGCTCTTGGGTGGATAATTGCTCACCAAGTGATTCAATGTGGGACTCCTTCCCAAGTAGGTCTGTGCTTTCATAGTGATGTTTCCTTGCATTTCTCCAGTTATATGTTGGGTGATAAGTGCCAAAGCTACAGTTTCACCACCACCCCATCCACGTAGCCTAAAGCTCTCCAGATCCTCCTCCTCCTTCCGTGAACTCTTAACTTCTCCCCAGAAGGAGGGAAGCCAGAAAAGCAGAAGAATCCTTTCACTGAACATATTTGAAACTAGCAGGAGAAAGGTAGTGGCCACCACCACCAGATAACTAATCAAGCCATTTCTCCTTAAGACAGATGCCCTATACCTCTTTCTGTGCTCCTAGTATGAGTCACTTTCCACCCCATCCCTTCAGGAGCAATCCATACTAGTGTAAGAGCTACCTATTCCATTACATGCTCTTCTTGATTAATCTTTCCCTTGTGAGCCAGTTGCACCAAAATCTTGTCTCTTATCAAGACCAATGACTTAGCACTTTCCTATCCCATTTTTCACTCTAATCAAGAGACCACATTTTCACAGCTCTACCTACACTAAATATCTGCTATCTACTTGATCCACTGTGAGCCACAACATCAAGGCAGCTGAATTGCTATAAATTTAAATTATCCTATATTCCTTTCTGTATGAACATTAAGAAAGTAGAGATCTTCTCCCTCCCCCACCCCCCTGTATGGTTTCAGACTTCCCATACACATAACAAAATATGTATCTGCCTTACCAAAACTTGCCAGAGGTCATCTCATTTTATTGAACAGAGAGGGCCATGTGATCTTTGAAATAGGCAAGATTATCTTACCTACTGCCCAGAGAGGTGGAAACATTAATAGAGTGATGCTTTTTCATTTTTATTTCATTCCTATTTATTTGTAATACTTAGCATAGATGTGAAGTTGTCATGTGAGTGGCACATGCTGTAGCAGGGTATGGAGGGGTGTTGGAGTTAGGGATATTTGTAGAGCCCTTTCTTTGAATTTCCTGACTTCAACTTTTGATACATATTTTTACCCTAATTTAAACATTTTTTAGGCTTTCAAACATCTTTTACAATTGCAATATTTTTTTTCAATAAAGTCATTTTTATTCTGTCTTTAGGTTATTGTCTGGTAGTATAAACCTATCCAGTGACTGCATGAACTGCTCAAGTTCTTCATACAGGTCACCAGAGCCACTTTGTACTACAATGGTGGGAGTTTTTTTTTGTTTTTGTTTTATATGGTGGCAAGAAGAAAGATGTCTTGTTAACACTTAAACTTACCCAATTTGCATCACTTGCTTTTGCCTACAAATCTGTAGTTCTCATAGTGAATCTGGGCACTCTTAAAAAAGTTTAGCTGTGAAAGAGTACATGCAATCTATTGATGGTCTAACAATAATATCGTTGGTGATGCTGCTGTAAAAAGACTTGTTACGTGTCAGGTGTCTGTTCTTTCTGTAAAAATATAAACTTGCAACCTCTTCACCACAATGTGTAATATACCTGTATTTATTGAGGTGTTAAGGTGAGACACTGAACCAGGAGACTAGAAAATTTTCAAATGAGCCTCAAATTAGAATTTGTCAAAATGATATTGATGTTATAGGTGGGGTGAGTAGTGCTGCCTATTATTAAGGTTGCCCAACACTTTCCATGATAAAACCCTGTTTTCGGTTTACTAAACTTTTTAACCAGTTGGACTGGTGGCATGGAAAATTTCAATCTGCCTCAAGCTGAATTGTTTTTGACAGTTTCAGACAAAATATCCCAAGGATTTCCAAGAATGAGGTTAGGGACAAATATGTTGTTTTGCTCATGTTAAAAATTCTGGTGACCTTTTCTTTGAGATGGTGTAATACCCTTGTGCTTTGGAATATGGACTTGAAATTTGGCAAGGGAAGTGCCTTTTTTTGTCTCTATGAAAATTCACTCAGATTTGGCGAAGGTTTGAGCCTTTGAAAAATTGCAGTTTGTACATGCTTAATACAGACTTCTTGGAGTTTAACAGCTAAAAATCGCCGAAGATTCCTTCTACACGGGGCATGCTCCCAGCTACAGGCTGAGGAAGACTTTCCCTGAAATTTCTGTGCTGGGCTTAGAGCCAGGCACCAGAACTGAGAGCAGGGAGCCTGTCTGTCTTGTGTTCTCAGTACCTCCCGCTGTGGATTCCTTCAACGTGGAGAAAGAAGCTGCCTGATTCAAATGCAGCAGGGAAAAGAGTTGGTCCTGCAAGGGCAGAGGGAGCAGATTGGGACAAGGTGGGAGACTGTTGTGGGGAAGAGACTGGGACTGGAGGCTAGTGAGGGGGAAAGAGGGAAACTGGTACTGGCTGAGCAAGGAGATTGAGACTGGGAGCCAGGAAGAGAAACAGGATGGGCTGGGAACCAGAGGGGAGTACTGGATGAGGAACAAGGGGTGGAGGGCTGGGAACTGGTGGGGAAGGCCTGATGTGGAACCAGTTTGTGGTGAGAACTGTTCCTGGCTGAGCAAAGATTGGGATAATGAGCTTGGGGTGGTTGGGAGGCACTAAGTGGATGAATAGTTCAGGAATGGGGACTGGGGAACATTGGGCATGGGAGGAGACAAATCAGATGAACTGGGAAAGGGGGAACTGAAACTGGCAGGGCAAGGGGACTTGGGAGTGGCGGGGAGAAGAAGGGGGACTGGAAATTGCATGGGGGTACATTAATTTCTATTCAGCTTCCTGCTGAGTTTTATTTGATTGATTGGTCTGTTTATTTGGGGAAATTTTAGAAAGATTGTCAAGGTAACCTAAACAGTGGCTGGGTGTTTTATTATCATTTTTAGAAATTAAGCAAAATACTACTTGAGATAAAGGACAAGTTGCTTTAGCTCAAAGGCAGTAGCAGACTCGTAAACCTCTGTGTGTGGGCTAGCCACTAGAGGGGAATAAAGAGCCACACAATTAGTGAAAGTAATGCATCAGAAACTTATCCTAATCTTCCAAGGTTCTTAGCAGTTCTAATCCCAGTATGGGTCACCATTTGTAATTATGCCCTGGAGGGTATGGTTACTTGGGCATCCTGACATTTGCAACACAAGTGATAAGGATTCAAAGAATAGAGTCAGAATATGGTGAGGACTAAAAATTAGTTATCCTAAAGGGACACCATAAACTTAACTCTTTTTTTAAATGAACATTTAAGGGCCCCCTCTGCTGAATTTTATGGCTTTACAATTATTTTCTTATATTTTAAAATGTCTTTCTCTCCCCTTTTGCACGGAAAAATCCATAAAAACTGGGAATCTGATTTAACTGAGCATTCTGAGGACTCACTAAAATTGACTCTTTACGAAGTGCTGTCAAATGCACAAAGTAAACAAGCTGGGGGGAAATGAGAAACTTTTTTCTCCAATCTCTTTCACTTATAGTGCTGCAAGTTAACACCTGAGATCACTATCAGTGAGTAGAGTTTTCACACCAAAATGTGTGGTTTTATGCTGACAATATCCCTTTAGAGTAATTTGCTCCCTTTCTGCAAACAAATGAAGTATACACCTGCTATACATCCTCATAAAAATATTTGGTTGTTCAATGACTAGCTCAGATATAAGCTAAACAGTAAGCACTTACGTAGTTTCATCATAATGGAGCTAGGGCTTTATGCTGCATGATACTGAGCACTTCCTGCAAGGTTTTGAACACCTCCTACTCTTATTGAAGTCAATGGGAGTTGAAGGTGCTGAACACCTCCCTGGAAGTACTTGGCATCTTGCAGCATTCAGTACCTGAATCAAGAAGGTCAACTTCACTCAATTGCATCATGTTTACAAATGTCTCTTGGGCCTGTGAGTGATTGGGGCATCTGTTTAACCTTATAACCAAATGTTAATTTCATCCCGTATACAAAGTCTTGGAAATGGCTTTGGATTATGAAATAATTACCCCTTTCCCCTTGACAATGGACTTGTTCTTTGTAAGTGCGGTAAAGCAAATGGCCTTTGATGTTATTTATTTGCCAGCACTCCTTTCTAAACCATTAGCTGTCTGGGCCTCAGCACATATTTGCTTTGGTTTTAGCTTTTTGATTGTTGCCAGACATGGTAGGCAGGTGAAGAAAAGTACATATTTTATGCAGCTGCCAGATGTATCAGGTTCTTCACATGGAGGCACTGATGAGCCAAGCGAACATTACCACATTCCACTCTAGTGTAGAGCTGCAGCAGTGGAAGGGTTAAGGCACGTGCCAAAGTGGGAAAGTGGAAATAAAGGTTTGTTTCAGGAACTGCAGCCTTTAAACATGAGCCAGCAAGAGCCCTTTGGCCTTGCACCTGTTTCCCGCTAGCTGAAAGACTGCATACAAATAACAATAAACTCTACTATCTAAAGTCTGAATGCTTGAAAACTGAGTGAGTAGTATAGGTGGAGGGGGAAGGGAAGATTCTGGGCAGTTGCGTGTCAGGAAGATCAAGATAGCAACATTTCATTTATCACTGTGCTTTGTGAATAAAGAAATTGGAGAGGGGAGTGCAGTTGGTTGCCACTGAACTTAATAAGAGCAAATGCCAGGATTATTTTCTTTATTTCTGTAAAATAAACTTTCCTATATGTTGTTTATGCTCAGAACTGAATATAAATGATTTCTATGGGTTGGGATTCTCTCAAACTCGGCTTATCCAGAACACCTCATCCAGTTCTGGGAGAATGCTTTATCCAGTTCTCTGAAATCCAAGCAATCAGTTCAACTCCAGCCTGATCACTGAGGTTTCTTTATTGGCATACAAACAAACTACACTTGAGTTGATCAGGCTTGATCAAGCTGGGTATTTTTTTCCTTTCCCCCCACAAACTTCATGGTGAGGGACCCTTGTTAATTTTTTTTTACCCTGGTGTCATCTCTATTGTACCAAATTTTTAATTTTTCTTTGGTGACGAGAGTTCAAGTTTTCTTGCTCCTTATTACTTATGGCTGCTTATACTTTTTATAGCATTTTCCCCCAAATAGTACAAATAGGCTGTCATTTCAACTTGCAGACTGTGACGTAAAGAGAACATCTTTTCTCAGTGGCATTGTTTCTGTTCAGTTTGCAGCTGTAATCCACATGTTTCCACTGCAACATTTATTGGTGTAAATAAGGGAGAAAAGTGGGGAGGATACACAGTTCTCAGTTTTGTTTTGAGGGACTCTGGCTCAGAGCCACAAAGTACTTAGGCACCTAAGTCCCAGTTTTGGCTCCACTGCAATTCACAAAAGTCCTGATAAATCTCCTGGTGCATAGCTAACGTTACTTGGTGGTGCCTACATTTTCAGAGTAAAAGTTCTTTAAGTGCCTTTGTTTCTGCCTCTGAGTACGTGCACTGCTACCTCCCTTTACATGTCTGGATGCCTGTCTCCTGCCTAAACCCCAGAGCAAGTCACAAACCAGGGGAACATAGGTGTTTGTCCACATGTTCCACTGTGAATAAATACTTAAATTGTCATTGGGCTAATGAGAGGGAGTGTGTGAGAATAACTCTGTAGTCCAGTGGTTAGAACACTTTCTTGAGCGGTAGGATCCTGTTTACATCCTTTCTCCCATGCTGGAAGAAGGGGGTGTGACGGGTTGGATCACAGAAACCCCCTTGGGAGCTGCCACCCGATGTGCAAAGACTACCCCTGCTTCCGTTTTCCCTGCCAGCTCAGGACTCCAGCACCCTGTCTTGCTGAGCCAGACACTCCCGTCTGGCTCCAGACACAGACACAGGGTCTGAATCACTTGTCCCAAAGCTGCAAGTTTACCTGAAAACAGCTCGCAGTAGCGTGCTTGTCTTTAGCACTCAGATGCCCAACTCCCAATGGGGTCTAAACCCAGATAAATCCGTTTTACCCTGCATAAAGTTTATGCAGGGCAAACTCATAAATTGTTCGCCCTCTATAACACTGATAGAGAGATATGCACAGTTGTTTGCTCCCCCAGGTATTAATACATACTCTGAGTAAATTACTAAATAAAAAGTGATTTTATTAAATACAGACAGTAGGATTTAAGTGGTTCAAAGTAGTAACAGACAGAACAAAGTAAGTCACAAGCAAAATAAAATAAAATGCGCAAATCTATGCCTAATCAAACTGAATACAGATAATCTCACCCTCAGAGATGCTTCAGTAAGTTTTTCTCAGACTGGACACCTTCCAGGCCTGGGCACAATTCTTTCCCCTGGTGCAGCTCTTGTTGCAGCTCAGGTGATAGCTAGGGGATTCTTCATGATGGCTTCCCTCTCTCTCTGTTCTCTTCCCCCCTTTATATATCTTTTGCATAAGGCGGGAACTCTTTGTCTCTCTGGGTTTCCACCCCCCCTCACTGGAAAAGCACCAGGTTAAAGATGGATTCCAGTTCAGGTGACATGATCACATGTCACTGCAAGACTTCATTACTCACTTGCCAGCACACACATATACAGGAAGACTCACAGGTAAATACAGCCATCTGCAGACAATGGGAGTCATCAAGATTCCAAACCATCATTAATGGTCCACACTTTACACAATTACAATAGGCCCTCAGAGTTACATTTTATATTTCTAGTTTTAGATACAAGAGTGGTACATTTATACAAATCAGATGATCACACTCAGTAGATTATAAGCTTTGTAATGATACCTTACAAGAGACCTTTTGCATGAGGCATATCCCAGTTACTTACATTCACTTATTACCGTATTCTCTAAAACTATCTCAGTTACATTATATTGACTTATTATCAAGTTTTTATAAAACCATATAGACTGCACAACGTCACAGGGGGAATTGAACCTGGATGTCCCAAATCCCAGGCAAGTGTGCTAACTTCTGGGCTAAAAGTCATAAAGTGGGTGACACCATCTCTGCCTCCAGCCAGTTTGTGTGGAACAAGGCAGGTGTCTAATAGAGTCCCACAAGAAATGCCTTAGGTGCCCAAGCTGCCTGTCTCCAGGAGAGGGATTCCTAATTGTGGATCACTAACAGAGATAGATGCCTCCGTGCAGGCCAGACTTAAGCATCTATCTCTCAGAGAGGGGCAAGGCTTAGTACACACCCCTGTCATCAGCATCTCCCTTTGGGTAGCATAGGCAGCTTCCAGCCTAGGGTGCTGGCTTCTCTCTCCCCATTCATTGTATAGGGAGCCTTGGCAACTAACATGGCTTTGGGGATTGCAGTGTTGTTCCTGTGATTTTCTAGGTGCCTAAAGGTTAAGAGCTGTGATGCAACACATAAGTCCCTACATGGATAGCATCCTGTGTGCCTGCAGACTTGCTGGAGCTAGATACGGTGACTCTGCTGGATGGTCCCGACCATCCAGAAATTGGAGGTGGCAGTTACTAAGTGTGCTCATTAGCTGTTTGAAGCTATTTGGGTGATTTCCATTGTGGGCAAGCAACCTGGCAAGTTACAAGCACAGTAACTCCGAAAGAGCAACCAATGGGAACGCAAGGGAAGGGAGAGAAGTTTATAAATAGTAGGAGTGGAAGCCACATTGGGGGTGAAGCAGCATGAAGACTACAAGTGTCTGCTGTAAGGACTGTGTTTCAGGGATTTTGCCAGTTTTGTTGGATTAGATTGGCGGCTCCTCACCCTACTGGAGAAGAGGGCTAGAAATGCTGCAGGCTGTGCAAACTGCAGACTGTTCCAAAAATTCAAGGGAATTTGAAGGAGACTATGAGACTATTCCTTGTTTTTCAACTTCAAGGAGCTGGTGTGTGCTACATACAGGCTGGGTACTATTCCACGGAGACTGAGGGTATGTCTACACTACGGGATTAATCCGAATTTAGATAATTCGGATTTGAGATACAGGTTGTATAAAGTCGAAATGAGTGCGGCCACACTAGCACAGTAATTCGGTGGTGTGCGTCCAAGTACCGGGGCTAGCGTCGATTTCTGCACCGTTGCACTGTGGGTAGCAAATCCATAGCTATCCCATAGTTCCCGCAGTCTCCCGCGCCCATTGGGATTGTGGGTTAAGATCCCAGTGCCTGATGGGACAAAAAACATCGTCGCAGGTGGTTCTGGGTACAGTCTCACTTCCTCCCTCCCTCCCTCCCTGCATGAAAGCAACGGACGGCAGACAACCATTTTCGCGCCTTTTTTCTTGGGTGGGTGAACACTGCAGACTCCATACCACGGCAAGCATGGAGCCCGCTGAGGTCAAGACAGCACTCATGAATATTGCAAACACCTCGCGCGTTCTCGTGGAGTTTATGCTCAGCCAGGACCAGAAAAACGAGGAGAGGAGGCAGCGGCGGCGGCAGCATGATGAGGACATGGACACAGACACGGATACAGAATTCAGTGAAACCACAGGCCCCAGTGCTTTGGAGATCATGTTGTTAATGGGGCAGATTCTATCCATGGAACGCCGATTCTGGGCCCGGGAAACAAGCACAGACTGGTGGGACCGCATAGTGTTGCAGGTCTGGGACGATTCCCAGTGGCTGCGGAACTTTCGCATGCGTAAGGGCACTTTCATGGAACTTTGTGACTTGCTGTCCCCTGCCCTGAAACGCCAGAATACCAAGATGAGAGCAGCCCTCACAGTTGAGAAGCGCGTGGCGATAGCCCTGTGGAAACTTGCAACGCCAGACAGCTACCGGTCAGTCGGGAATCAATTTGGAGTGGGCAAATCTACTGTGGGGGCTGCTGTGATGCAAGTAGCCAAAGCAATCACTCAGGTGCTGCTACGAAAGTTAGTGACTCTGGGAAATGTGCAGGCTATAGTGGATGGTTTTGCTGCAATGGGATTCCCTAACTGTGGTGGGGCAATAGACGGAACCCATATCCCTATCTTGGCACCGGAGCACCAAGCCACCGAGTACATAAACCGCAAGGGGTACTTTTCAATGGTGCTGCAAGCACTTGTGGATCACAAGGGACGTTTCACCAACATCAACGCGGGCTGGGCGGGAAGGGTTCATGACGCTCGCGTCTTCAGGAACACTACTCTGTTTAAAGGGCTGCAGCAAGGGACTTACTTTCCGGACCAGAAAATAACCGTTGGGGATGTTGAAATGCCCATAGTTATTCTTGGGGACCCAGCCTACCCCTTAATGCCATGGCTTATGAAGCCATACACAGGCAGCCTGGACAGGAGTCAGGAGCTGTTTAACTACAGGCTAAGCAAGTGCAGAATGGTGGTAGAATGTGCATTTGGCCGTTTAAAAGGCCGCTGGCGTTCATTATTGACTCGCTCTGACCTCAGCCAAAGAAATCTCCCCATTGTTATTTCTGCTTGCTGTGTGCTCCACAATCTCTGTGAAAGTAAGGGGGAGACCTTTATGGCGGGGTGGGAGGCTGAGGCAAATCGCCTGGCTGCTGATTACGCGCAGCCAGACACCAGGGCGATTAGAAGATCACACCATGAAGCGCTGTGCATCAGAGAAGCTTTGAAAACCAGTTTCATGGCTGGCCAGGCTACCGTGTGAAATATCTGTTTGTTTCTCCTTCATGAATACCCTCCCCCTTTACTGACTGATTTTCTGTAAGGAACCCACCCTGCCCCTTCCCCCAGCTTTCTTTCAAACCAATAAAGTCACTATCATTTAAAAATCATTTATTCTTTATTAATAGATTAGAAAAAGAGGGAGGGAACCCGGGTGGTATTTGGGAGGAGGATTGCTGGGAAGGAAAAAGCCACAAAGAAAAGGTTAAAAAAATGACAGCCTTTTGCTTGGGCTGTCCACTGGGGTGGAATGGGAAGGTGTACGGAGCCTCCCCCCCCCGCGTTCTTACACGTCTGGGTGAGGAGGATACGGAACATGGGGAGGGGGGAGGGTGGAACAGGGGCTGAAGCGGCAGTCTGTTTTCCAGCAGCCGTTCCTGAACCTCCACCAGACGCCGGAGCAGCCCCAGCGTTGCATCCTTCATCCTCTGGTCTTCCTGCCGCCATCTCTCATCTCGATCGTCTCTCCTCTCCTCACGTTGGTCCCTCCTCTCCTCATGTTGGTCCCTCCTCTCCTCACGTTCACTGACTTCTTTCCTATACTTTGAAACTGTTTCCTTCCACTCATTCAGATGAGCTCTGTCACTCCTGCTGGATTGCATAATTTCAGAAAACATGTCCTCCCGCGTCTTCTTCTTACGACGCCTTATCTGTGATAACCTTCGGGATGGAGGAGGGAGGCTTGAGGAATTTGCAGCTGCTGTAGGGAGGGGAAAAAAGAGAGAATTGTTTTAAAAGCTACATTTTGCAGAACAATGCTTATACTCTTTCACGGTGACCAACACTGTTCACATTACATAGCACATGTGATTTCTGTGCAAGGTCGCATTTTGCCTCTTAATGCTGAGTGCCTGTGGCTTTGCTGCTAGAGATCAATCACAGGTCTGGGCAACAGAATTCGGCTTGCATGCGGCCATGGTAAGCTTCAGCGCCGTCCGTGCTTTCCAACATACCAAGCATAGCTTGTAGAGTGCTGCAGAAGCCTGGCCAATCTCAGCCAGTTGGGGGGGGGGCAGTGTGGTGGTGCTTGTCTGGGCCCCTTCAGGCAAGTAGAGTGCTGCGGTTTTTCTGTTAACATTCAGCAGCACCAGAAAACAAACTAACCCTGCAGGAAGATCCCTGCAGGCACCAAACTACCCACCCCCCCGCCGCCGACCCCCCCCCCCCGCCATGAATTCTCTGGGATGATCACAGTACCCTCCCCCCACCGCGTGGCTGGTAACAGGGAAGATCCCTGCTAGCCAAACGCGAAAAACTAACTGCAGGGAAGGATTTATTTTCCGCCACAGGCAAACAGCCCAGTAGGAACGGCCACCTCTGTCCCCTTAATTAAGTTCCCGTATTTCAACCAGGTTACCAGGAGTGATATCACTCTCCTGAGGATTACACAACAAGATAAAGAACGGATGTTGCTTGAATGCCAGCAAACACCGGGACCATACGCTGCCAGGCTTTGTCAGGCAATGATACCAGATTACTTGCTGCAAGCATGGCGTGGTCAAGTGTCCTACCATGGAGGAGGGAATAAGGATGCACTGCCCAGAAACCTTCTGGCAAGGCTTTCGGAGTACCTCCAGGAGAGCTTCATGGAGATGTCCCTGGAGGATTTCCGCTCCATCCCCATACACGTTAACAGACTTTTCCAGTAGCTACAGACTTTTCCAGTAGCTGAACTGACCGCGAATGCAAAGTCAGGCAAAGTAATCATTAAAAACTGTTTGCTTTTAAAACAAGTTTTATATTTTAAAAGGTAAACTCACCTGAGGTCCCTTCCATGGGGTCAGAGTCTTGGGTACTGGCTTGGGAGGCTTGGGAGGGTACTTCAGTCAGGGTGATAAAAAGATCCTGGCTGTTGGGGAGAATGGAGTGCTGTGTGCTCTCTGCAAGCTCATCCTCCTCCTCCTCCTCCTCCTCCTCTACCCCCTCGGCAGAATCCTCAGGCGTCGAGACTATCCCCGACCCAGAATCCACGAACAAAGGTGGGGTAGTGGTGGCAGCCCCCCCTAGAATTGCATGCAGCTCGGCGTAGTAGCGGCATGTCCGTGGCTCTGACCCGGAGCGACCGTTTGCCTCCTTTGTTTTATGATAGGCTTGTCTGAGCTCCTTGACCTTCACGCGGCACTGCTCAGAGTCCCTATTGTGGCCTCTCTCCATCATGCCCTTGGAAATTTTTTCAAAAGTTTTTGCATTTCGTCTTTTAGAACGAAGTTCTGCAAGCACTGAATCCTCTCCCCATACAGCGATCAGATCCAGTACCTCCCTCACGGTCCATGCTGGTGCTCTTTTTCGATTATCAGCCTGCATGGTTACCTGTGCTGATGAGGTATCTGTGGTCACCTGTGCTCTCCACGCTGGGCAAACAGGAAATGAAGTTCAAATGTTCGCGGGGCTTTTCCTGTCTACCTGGCCAGTGCATCCGAGTTCGGATTGCTGTCCAGAGCGGTCACAATGATGCACTGTGGGATAGCTCCCGGAGGCCAATACCATCGAATTGCGGCCACACTAACCCTAATTCGAATTGCTAAAATCGATTTTGGCGCTACTCCGCTCGTTGGGGTGGAGTACAGAAATCGATTTAAAGGGCCCTTTACATCGAATTAAATGGCGTCGTTGTGTGGACGGTTACAGGGTTAATTCGAATTAAAGCTGATAAATCCGAATTAAAGTCGTAGTGTAGACCAGGCCTCAGAAGGATAAATCTTCCCAGAGAAGCGCTTTAAGGGACTGTTTGTATGTGCATAAATCATATTTTGCATTGAACTTATGGTAATAAATAGTAAAACTTGGGGAACAACCCCCACCCCTGCAAAAGTGTTATCTTTAAAAAGCTATTATTGAGAATATTCACAGTTTCATGGGTTATAGTAAAGAGTTGTGTATTTATACAGAGAATGATTTAGCACAGGGATCAGCAACCTTTCAGAAGTGGTGCGCCGAGTCTTCATTTATTCACTTTAATTTAAGGTTTCGCGTGCCAGTAATACATTTTAACGTTTTTAGAAGGTCTCTTTCTCTAAGTCTATAATATATAACTAAACTATTGTTGTATGAAAAGTAAATAAGGTTTTTAAAATGTTTAAGACGCTTCATTTAAAATTAAATTAAATGCAGAGCCGCCTGGACCGGTGGCCAGAACCCGGGCAGTGTGAGTGCCACTGAAAATCAGCTCGCCTGCCGCCTTCGGCACACGTGCCATAGGTTGCCTACCCCGATTTAGTACATTTTTTCCTTTAGAGATTTTGTCACTTTTGTTCTCTCATATTTAACTCTGTATTCTATATATAGATACATATTAAAGTCCTGAAGAGCCAAACTCTGGTCTGTATCCCTGCAGAGAGGTAAGCTTGAGGTACAGGAAAGGGGAAAGAGAGATTATCTCTAACATTAGCATAGTGCTTTCCCGAAGCCCATCATTACACAACTTTTCTATTTACATATTAGACTATTCCTCTCCCTAAGTCAGTAGGCTACAGGTGGCTGGGAGGAGACAGCTCCTGCTGAAAAATACTGATGAGAAACATGCAGAATGGTGAATTTTGGAAGTAAATTGTAAAGACAGTAACAAGATGATCAGAAAGATGAGGATGAGACAGAGCACCTGGCATCTATCTCTAGCAAGACTACTAAATATAGGAAAAATGAATGCAAAAGCATTCCCACCTGTAACCAGCTCATGGAGAGCGTGATCCAGCCCTTGAAATAATTAATGCCACTCCAGCTGCAGCTACTCTAATCTTCCTCCCAACCACTGCCCTGTTGCTTCCAGTTACTTTGAGATCAGCTCCCCTACTTTATTAAAATAGGGTTGTGTCCCATCCCTAACCTGTCTGAGATCTGGTCTACACATAGCTTTTGTGCTGATATAACTATTTTGGGTAGAGGTGTGTTGCTTTTTACTGAAATGGTTATAACAGTACAACCTCTAGTGTGGAAACAGTTACACCAGTAAAAAAGCACCTTAGACCAGTATAGTTTATTCATCTTTAAAGTTATACCAGGGTATGTCTACACTGGAAACTTCAAAAGCACTGCCACTGGAACACTCATGCGGCAGTGTTTTGAAGTGTGAGTGTGGTCACGCTCCTGGTAATCCATCTCCACAAGGGGATTAGCTCTGAGCACTGGGAGCCTGTCTACACTAGCACTTTTAAGCGCTCATACTTGCAGCACTCAGGGGGGTGATTTTTCACCCCCCTGAGCCAGCAAGTTAGAGTGCTATAAAATGGAAGTGTAGACAAGCCCCCAGAATAACCTTTATACTAGTATAACTGTGCGGTTGTTCAAGGATAGATATCTAAACAAGCACTGAATTGCTGCTATGGCCTGATCTACACCTGACATTGCTACGGAGCTCAGGGGTGTGAAAAATCCACACCCCTGAGCACCACAGCTGCACTGACCTAACCCCCAGAGTAGTGGTAGCTAGGTTAATGGAAGAATGTTTGCATTGACCTAGCTACAGTCACTCGGGTGGGGGAGTTTTTGCAGCGATAGAAAAACCCCTTTTGTCACTGTAGCCTGCATATATTCTGTGGGTTTACAGGGGCATAGCTATTGGTGCCATAGTTATGCTGCTGTAGCACCCATAATGTAGATATAGCCTCTGTCTCCAAAGTTCCTGATCCTGTTTCTTTTCCTTTCCTTGCTTCTAACAACCCTAATATATCCCTGGAGGCAGGGAGTTTTTCTTTCCTCTCCCCTAACCCCTCCACACACACATTATAGAGAATCTATGAAATTCTGATGTTTCCCTTTTATGTTCTTTGTGGCCAGGGATGTACCCAAACCAGAGAGAACAGATGAGACCCAAATCAGGTACAAAGGATATCTCAGGGGAAATTCTTGCACCAGATGAAATTGTTGCACCTGAGAGCTAACAAGGGCGGGCCCTTAAACCTTGATGATCATCCATTCAAATGAAAATACCCTTGGGGGGAAAGAGCTGCCTACCACCTAGGGGAAACCAGTTTGTCAAGTATGAATTCCAGGTGGGTGATGACCAAGTGACAGACCACCTGATGGGGTACTTTGAAGTCCATAAAAGGAAGGATTCAGAGTAGCCGCCGTGTTAGTCTGTATCTGCAAAAAGAACAGGAGTAGTTACAGCACCTTCGAGACTAACAAATTTATTAGAGCATAAGCTTTCGTGGGCTACAGCCCACTTCTTCGGATGCATAGAATGGAACATATATTGAGGAGAGATATATACACACATACAGAGAGCATGAACAGGTGGGAGTTGTCTTACCAACTCTGAGAGGCCCATTAAGTAAGAGAAAAAAAACTTTTGAAGTGATAATCAAGATAGCCCAGTACAGACAGTTCGATAAGAAGTGTGAGAATACTTACAAGGGGAGATAGATTCAATGTTTGTAATGGCTCAGCCATTCCCAGTCCTCTTTCTGGCCATTTGAGGAAAAGGGAGATAGAAGGCAAGGTTATATAAAAGGGAAGTGGGGGGAGAGGAAGAATTCTACACTCTCCCCCCACCCCCGAGGACTGTGACCAAATCCCAAAGAACTCTCAAGAGTGGTGACGAAACAGAGGCAAGGAACTGTGTACTTATTTTCTATGAATCTATATATAGATATTGTGCTGCCTAAAATAAAGAGTGATTGTTTTAAGAATCCTCCTGCAAAATCTGTGTCTATTTGCTACAACTATCAGGTAAATTATAAACCAGAGAGTTTAAGCACCCTCTTACGGCAATCGTGGTGTTTTAGGGACTCAGCATTTCTGAGACTTCCAGAAGAGAGATATCAGACAGATTCTGTGCCCAGCAAGTGTGTCAGAGGGGCTGGACTCAGAGACCTTGACTAAAGCTTGCCCAGACAATGGGGAGCATAAAAGCACATGCATGACCACAGTGTGGATCAAAACACAATGGTGAGATCCATCAGGGGGAACTTGATCAAGACTGTGACAACTGTATGTTTATGAATATTTCCAATGTCCTGAAAGATTCAAATGTCTCCAAAATATGAACACAGATTGTTGCTACACAGTGTGTACACTCAAAAATACTGCGAGACTGAAGCAAATGTTATATTCATGGGAAGAATGTTAGCTTGCAAACCATATGTTATAATAAAACTGTTTTGCCCATAACTGTGTAAGTGTAATGGAGCTAGATCTTCGGCTGGTGTCAATTGGCACAGCTCTATTGACTTTAAGAGAATTGCATTGATTTACATCAGCTGAGGATCTTGTCCACTGTGTTCTCTTGTGGTATGTGCTACACTTTCTTCACACATAAGGATGCTACAGGGACTTGCTGCTTCTTTGGACATAGCTGACTGCCGGGAGAAAAGCATTAACAGATAGCCTTTGTACCTGATTTGGGTATCATCTGTTAAGTGGCACTACCAAGATTGCTCAGATAAAAGGTCCAAACTTACTTATATTCCTTGCAGCAACAAAACTCCTGTTTTAGTGAGTGCACAAGGTATGTGAGCAGCACCCCAGAGGATCTGATCCATTGGATTTTAGAACTCTTTGTTCCCCTCCCAGTAGGGAAAGAAGTTTTCTGTAACCTCCTCTAGTGACATTCTCTGAATGTCCACTGTACAACCATGTGCAGCATCAAAGAACAGACTGATTTAATATTAAAATTATTTAAAATCTACACTATGCCAGGAAAAGCCCTGATATTACAGTTTTTATCATTCCAAAGACAACATTGGTACACCACACAAATGCCCTACTTCTCACATCTTACCTCACTTTTTCAGGTCTGCCAAGTGACTCAATAACATTTGAATAATAGTTTTCAGGAATGTAAGGATTGCAGTTCTTTCTGGTTTGGGTACATCCCTGTCCACAAAGAACATAAAAGGGAAACATCAGAATTTCATAGATTCTCTATAAAGTCTGCTTGTCATCAACTACAAGAATGTGCAAATGGGTGTATTGCACTAAAAATAGAAGAGCCCAGTTACCTTGTGGTGCTATAAATGCCTCCGCATTGTTGTAAAGATGCTGCACAGGTTCCGCCTAACGATCAAATCGTGCCAATGTAAATGTTACTATTGCTTGCCAGCAACTGTTTTGTGCTTTCCACCCAGTCTCTGAGGCATTCTGCCTGTCACAGGAAATGTATGAAACTGCTGCACACTAAATCAAACCACAAATGTCTGTCAGTGAGAGAAGACTTTTATCTTGGAGAGAAAAAAAAACATATATTTAAAAAGAGAGAGCTGCTGTTCAGTTCTTTTGACAGGCTCTCCACCCCTGTACTTCATCCTTCATCATTTAATCCCTCCCTACTTTTTTAGGTGTGAAGTGATAGCCTGCTGAGGTCAGCCTTCCATTGTTTGCATAGCAGACTGGTTTTTATAAGCATGAGTACTCATTTGTTTAATCATGTTGGTTGTCTGTACAATGATAATGACTTTTATACCTAAGCATATCACAAACTGTCATCAATGACAAGAGCCAATCAGATGTGTAACTTGGTCAGGGCCGGCTCTAGGTTTTTTGCCGCCCCAAGCAAAAAAAAAACCTCCGAGAGCGCAACTGCAGAAGCAAAACAAAAGTGTCCGGAATGCCGCCCCTGCAATTGTGCCACCCCAAGCACATGCTTGGTTTGCTGGTGCCTAGAGCCGGCCCTGAACTTGGTTAATAATATAAAATCTGGTATCAACACTGGGAAATGTTAGAAGAGAAGTTCAATGCAATCAACTTTTTGATTTAATGGTAAAGACAACACAACCTTCAAAGTGTGTCTCTGAACACTGACCATTTGGGGCGGTTCAAATGGAAAAGGAAATCTTTCTGAATGCATTAGACCATCTTTTTCTGCCTTAACAGACCAGAGAGTGTAACCTCATTTCTTATCTGCAGGACTTTTAGCAAATGAGTCAGTGGCCTCTTTGCTCGTAATGGTGACTGAATCAATGTTTCTAGTGTAGATACAGAATAAAGTATAATTACTCAATCTTGACACACACACACATGGGGTGCATAATGCTTCAGGGTTATATCCATTTCCACAGGCTGAGGGGAAGAAAATCAGATGGATCCATGGATATGGAACAGACACTGTCAAGTCTGCACCATTGTACCCCCTTCACCCAGCCCTCTAGAAGCTCCTCTGTAACTACTATGCGGACTTTGGCCTCTACTATTTTGTAGAGGATGGCTGGGAAGCCTGGCCACTCTCTATGCTGCCATATTCCTTTCAGGCCCTTGACACACTAGCTAGTATGTTAACCCTGTCACTGCTAGGTGGGGAGGGAGGTTTCCAAAACAATGGCAGAAGTGCGGGGGAGGAGGAGCCTTTAGTAGTGTGCTGGAACTTTACTGTCAAGGGCCAGCGAACCAGTCCAGAGATTTATGGGCCCAGAATCTCAGAGGTATTTAGGTGCCTATTTCCCATTGAAATCCATGAGGATTAGTTGTCTAAATACCTTTCAGGGACTGTGATGTGAAGTTGAGCAATTCCGATTCTGTGCAGCAGCAACCAGTGATACGCATCCATGCTAGCCAATACGTTTTATTTAGTTATAGATGTAGATAATAGTGTATAAGCTACATGCAATATATACTTTTTTATTAAATCCAGCACACCTAAAAGCAAGTTCAGGGCTCAAGGCAGTCACTTTGGCGATACTTTTTTAACGGATTGTAGAAATGTTGTAGTGGATGTGTCCCAGCAATGGAAAGTTTAGATCTAACATTAAAACAAAACAAACAAACAAAACCCCCTCATCTGTTTAGATTTGCCTCAATGTTTCTTTTAGGAATCTACCCTCACTTAAACCTTATTAATTATTGCAATGCAAAGTTCTAGGTATTCATTTGATTTTTGTTTCAATTATGTTATGAGGATATAGAAAAGCTTTACCTTGGGACAGAACAGGAATTGCTTGATACAATGTTCAGGGGAGGGATAGCTCAGTGGTTTGAGCATTGGCCTGCTAAACCCAGGGTTGTGAGGTCAATCCTTGAGGGGGCCACTTGGGGATCTGGGGCAAAATCAGTACTTGGTCCCCCTAGTGAAGGCAGGGGGCTGGACTTGATGACCTTTCAAGGTCCCTTCCAGTTCTAGGAGATGGGATATCTCCATTATAAAAAAAAAAATGTGGTTTTTAATGATTATAGCTAAATGCTCTGATGCTACAGGTCAAACTGTAGGATGTTTGTTGCTGACTGGGCTCCTTTATTTGGTTATGTAAACAAAGACTACCTTAGTGCTGGAAAATCAAAACACTTTGGTCTTTCTGTTTTTATATAAATATATATTTAATCTTGGTTTGAGAGAGGAGGTGCTACTATCATATAAACCATAATCATGGATATTAAAATAGAAGCTGCTGTTCTTATTTTGGTGATGGAATTGATTACCCTTGTGACAGCAGTGTGTATAGTCCTAGATGAATCTGTAACTGTTTTGTAAGGTCACCATTTACTTCTCAAAAGTGGTGTATGAAAAAGGTATTAAGAGAAAACAGCCTGCTCTGTTAAGTGCATCGTTCCAACACTTATGCTGCTTTTAAAGTAATACACAGCTCTTGGATGTGCACAATGCTGGATTAAAATAACTGAGTTTAAAAGGCAAGACCCTTCAGAGTCAAACAACCTACCTGCTGTGTGTAGGGCCTTATGATGGTTGGCAGTAGATTAACACAAACCTCATTTACTTCTCCCTGTAATGCCCTGCCCATTGCAGAGGAGACTCTAGCTTTAATAAAATCTTTCTCCCTCTTAACTCAGCTTCTCCTTCTGCTTGATCCTAGGATGAAGTCATAATCCTGCGTGTGTATGACATAGCAAGCTGTTGCGTGGGAAAGGAGCTGGGGGATCATCACACACACGCTGCGGGATTGAGGAGGAGGAGATGGGCAGGGGCGAGGCAGAGAAGCCATGCTTACCAGGCAAACGGATTTTGCAGCTCGTCACCCAAAAGTGCCAAGGCAATTCTGAAAGCGGGGGCTGGCTTTCTGATGTGAGTGTGACACAGTTGAAAGCGGCTCCCTCGCTCTGGAGGCTAGCGCTCAACGCCTGTGCACCGCACAGAGCCTGTCCGTTGCATAAGCCCCCTGATGAGGTTACATAACGGGCTGCCGCTGTCTGCGCGGCTCCTGCCCCCCGGTTCCAAGCATGGCCAGGGGAGGGGGTGCTGGCTGCGGCGGCGTCCCCTGGAGTGGGCGGGGGGGACGGGACATGCGGGCCGGAAGGAATGTTTGCAACACAACTGGAGAAGATCCAGGGGAGCAGCCGGCGGAGCGCAGCCACCCAGCCGGGGCATCAGTGGGCAGGGCACGGCTCGCCATTGCTCTCGCCTCCCTGGCTTGCATGTGGCGGGGACGGGCAGTGCCAGGCCGATTGGGGACGGGACAGAGGAGGGGAGGGAGCCCGTGAAGGAGGGGCCTCCGCAAACGCCATTCAAACCCCGCAGGCGCCACTGCCGCAGCTGGCTGCTCCCGGATTCCTCCTGCAGAGGCTCGTCCCAAGCAGCCCCTTGGCACCCATGCTGGGTAAGTGACCCCTTTCGGGCTCTCCGTCTCAGTGCTGGGGAACGGGGACGCAGGCATTGCGGGGTGTCCTGGGGGAGGGCAGAGCTCTGCTCTTCTGCATGTCACTTTCACATTCACTGCTGAACGCCTAGGGGCCGCCGAGCCCTCCAAGTCCCAGCCTCCTTGGCAAGGCCATGGCAGGCGGGACCCGCGTGTTGACAAGCGGAGAGGAGAGACTGGCACGTTGTGTCCCCCCTTTTGCTGGAAAAAAACTTTTTCTAGGCAGCGTAGAGAGCAGCGCTTTATGGGGGGGGGAGGAGAGCGCTGCACCCCCAGGCTTGAAGTCGTAATAACAACCCGAATACATAGTTTCCGCCTTCAGCGCCCCCACTATAAAAATTGTTCCAGCACCACTGCAGGGCTTGGAGAAATGAGTGAGTCCCGCGCTCAACATGAGAGGGGAAGCCACCAAGTTGGGTGGCAGCAGAGCTTAACTCTTTCCTGCCCCTGGCGTTTCCCTGGAACCAGCTGGTGCAGTGGTTCTCAACCAGGGGGGATACGGGTACCCCTGGGGGTACTGAGAGGTCTTCCAGGGGATACATCAACTCAGCTAAAGATTTGCCTCGTTTTACAACAGGCTACATAAAAAGCACTAGCGAAGTCAGTACAAACTACCATTTCATACTGACAATGACTTGCTTTTACTGCTCTATACACTTTACACTACAGTGTAAGTTCAATATTTATATTCCAATTGAATTATTTTATAATTATATGGTAAAAATACGCAGTTTTGCAGTGCGCTGTGACACTTTTGTAATTTTATGTCTGATTTTGTAAGCAAGTAGTTTTTAAGTGAGTTGAAACTTGGGGGTACACAAGACAAATCAGACTCTGAAAGGGGTACAGTAGTCTGGAAAGGTTGAGAACCACTTAACTGGTGGGTTTGCCCTGCGCTTGAATCCTGTGGGTGTTAATATTATTTCTGAGGCTCCATTCAGTGTTTTATCCCGCACCCGCACTATGTTGCGTTCAGCAGGTGTCTGTCAGTCAGCAGGAAGGGGGGAGGAAGAGGAGTAGTGCAATGGCATTCTGGTATTCGACATGGACATGTAGTATAATGTATTTATAGTTAACCCAAGCAGCCCTGCGGGTGGTGTCAGAGCTGCTATGCTACAGCCCTTAATGGTAGTATTCATTTTAACATCCGCTCCCCCCTCCTTCGCAAACACATGGTATGGGCAGAGTATAGTGAAACTGAGATCTATACTAGGCTAGCAGGGAGTTCCCTTTAAAAATTCCAATCTGTTTGGAGTTGCAACATGAGCACAAAATGAAAACATCTTTAATTGGTATTGCATAAACTACAAAGAGCTGAAGCTGTTCAGGGGCCCGATCCTGCCAACAGTTCCACATGTACAGATCCCTTGTGACCATGCAGAGCAGCAAAGTCATTTCAGAAAAATTCTGTGGGGCTCAAAGTTGTATCAGCATATAGAACATTATATCTGATTATATAGCCTGCAAAGTTCGGGGTTAGGGTAGAAGAAGTGGTGCATATAGACCAGTGGTGGGCAACCTGTGGCCCACGGGCTGCATACAGCCTGTCAGGGTAATCCATTTGCAGGCCGCGAGACAGTGTTTACATTGACCGTGCGCAGGCATGGCCGCATGCAGCTCCCAGTGGCCGCAGTTTGCCGTTTCCGGCCAATAGGAGCTGTGGGAAGCGGCATGGGCCGCAGGCAGTGATGAGCTGCTAAAATCTTAACAACCGGTTCCCTATAAAAAGTTCTGATTTAAGGGATGTGCCACAGTATGTATTTTTTGTACCAATAGGGTTACCATACGTCCGTATTTTCCTGGATGGCGATTTAAGAACCAAAAAGCCTGACATCTCCAGGAAAATATGGATGTATGTTAACCCTACCTAAAGTTTCTTTTTTAAAAAGATGGGCCTGAACTAGAAATGAGCTCCGTTTCACATGTGTGGGTCCTCGCCACTCCCAGGGGGTGTGCTAGGGTGACCAGATGTCCCAATTTTATAGGGACAGTCTCTTTTTGGGTCTTTTTCTTATATAGGCTTCTATTACCCTCCACCGCCGTCCCGATTTTTCACGCTTGCTGTCTGGTCACCCTAAGGTGTGCACATGTGTGGGTCCCAGCTGCTCCCTGCCCCCCTCATTGAAGCAGGTGTGCAGGGTTACTGCCCTGGGAACTGCAGGGCACCAGTGGACATGGGGCTGGCTGCAGACAGGGGCGTAGGGCAGGGCTAGCTGGAGGCAAGGGGTGCGACACTGGAGGCAGGGGCTGGCTGTGGGCAGGGGGTGCAGCAGGGGCTGGCTGCGGGCAGGGGCTGGCTGTGGGCAGGGGGTGCAGCAGGGACTGGCTGTGGGCAGGGGCTGGTTGTGGGCAGGGGGTGCAGCAGGGACTGGCTGTGGGCAGGGGCTGGTTGTGGGCAGGGGGTGCAGCAGGGACTGGCTGTGGGCAGGGGCTGGCTGTGGGCAGGGGGTGCAGCAGGGGCTGGCTGTGGGCAGGGGGTGTGGCAGGGGCTGGCTGCGGGCAGGGAGTGGCTGTGGGCAGGGGGTGCAGCAGGGGCTGGGTACGGGCAGCGTGGTGGGTACTCACACAGGGACAGCAGCTCGGAGCAGCAGGACGCAGGCCAAGCCCAGCAGAGCAGCCAGGGACCCACCAGGCAGCAGCAGAAGCCCCAGGGCCAGAGGTCCGAGGAGCAGCAGCAGCAACAGAGCCAGGAGGCAGCCCATATGGCTCCCTCAGTGCAGCGCCCCCCGGCGGCCGGGAGGACGAATTACACGCTTCCCAGACGGAGCCCATCAAAGCTTCCCTCTCAGGGAAGCCAGTTAACAAGCGGTTCTAAAACCTGTTCGTGCGAACCGATGCAAACCGGCTCCAGCTCATCAGTGGCCGCAGGGACGTGCTGACCGCCGCTTCCTGCAGCTCCCATTGGCTGGGAACGGCGAACCGCAGCCACAGGGAGCTGCAGGCGGTCATGCCTGCCGACGGTCATGTAAACACTGTCTTGCAGCCCGCCAGCGAATTACCCTGATGGGCTGCAGGCGGGCTGCAGGTTGCCCACCACATAAAGATGAAAAGTGTGTGGGGAGTGGCAAACACAGTGCTGGGGGGGGGGTGGGAAGCTGTCTTCTTTCCCCATAGCAAATGGTGCCCTTGAAGTGGAGCACTAACTATTCTGCACCAGGGCTCCCTTTATAGGCTCAGGCTCTGTGTTTGTGATACCCAGAACCAGAAGTCCAGATTCCATCACCCTTAATTCTTCTTCACTAGATAAATTGAGCACCAGGCAGTTTTCCATGTCTGGCTCTGTTGGATGGAAATGTAAAAACAAAGTCCTGTCTGGTAAACATTGTGGGTGTTAACACTATGGGAGGCGGTGTGGCCCAGTGGATAGAGCTGGGAGATCTAGGTTCTAGTCTCAGCTCTGCTGCTGGTTTGCTGGGAAACCTTGGGCAAGTCACCTCACCTCTCTGTACCTCATCTGTAAAATGGGGATAATGATTGTGACCTTTGTAAAGCACCGTGAGACCTACCAATGAAGAGTGCTACGGAAGAGATATGTATTATTACTCAGTGTTCAGACAGTCATGATGGTGAGTGCAATATAAATAACTACATAGACATCAAAGACCCCGTGGCACTTTTGTAGGTGCCTGAGCGAACTGCCCCCTGCCTCCACTGTTGTATAAAGTTATAATCCTGGGAGAGCTCTTTAAGCGCTTAAAACCAGCTATCACCATTTGCTATTGCTTTTGTATTAAAGACACTGTGTAAATAAATGTAAAGTAACAATGGAATAAAAATGGGAGTTTGCCCTGGAAACTGGTGCAGTTTAATGATAGTGTCCCATTTTGTACTCTGATAGAATGAAATCTCATTTAAAATGAAAGATGTGGCTGGGGGCTGGGGGGAAAAGGAGGAGGCAGACATCTGCAGTTTGATCCTTTACAACTTGGAATCAAGAGTCTAAATCTCTGACATCAATGTGTAATTTGCTCTTCATTATCCCATTACATTGTGAACAAGTCTTGACTCGTAGCCCTCAAGGGTTAATGTAAAAGGCACATTTCCCTGTGTGTAATTACTTGGCCATCATGGCTCATCCAAGGCCACATAGCAAAGCTGTGTAATTACCACTTGGCACACAGTACTCCACTGTTGTAGATGTGTTGCTGGCATACTCTGTTCAGGGAATCCTGCCCACGCTGTTTGACTGGCAGTTGCAGGGGCCAGTAAAAATGAAGAATAAACCATCATTGTTCCAGAAGGGGAGTTGCTTCCACCAAAGGGGCAGGGAAGGGAGACTCCTTTGAAATTGTCAGTTGGGTGAGTGATTGGGGCAAAGGAACCACAGAGACAGTTAAAATGTGTTTCCTGTTGTTTGGCCTCAGCTCCATAAGGCCCACCCTAAATCACCATGCTCTCCTTTGCTATATATTGTACTCCAACAACAGACGTTGTTTTCAGGGGTTGTAGTTGTACTAAGCTATGGAACAACAGTCCACAAAATCAATGTGTCAGAAATGGAACCTCTCATCTTTCCTGCTGTGCTCGCTCCTGTTCCTCCCTCTCTTATCTCTGTCCCATTTGGCAACCGCACTATCCACCTTGTTGCGCAGGCTCACAGTCTTGTGTGCCATCTTCCACTCTTCTCTCCTGATGTCCAAACTCTTGTTAAATCCAAGTATCAGAGGGGTAGCCGTGTTAGTCTGAATCTGTAAAAAGCAACAGAGGGTCCTGTGGCACCTTTGAGACTAACAGAAGTACTGGGAGCATAAGCTTTCGTGGGTAAGAACCTCACTTCTTCAGACCTGTATTCTCACTCCTTACCTCTTCTACCTCCAGTCTATTCAACAGGCTGTAGTGCAGCGGTTCTCAAGCTTCATTGCACTGCGACCCCTTCTGACAACAAAAATTACTACATGACCCAAGGAAGGGGAACTGAAGTTTGAGCCCATCTAAGTCCCCCCCCATGTGTGTGGAGAGCTAAAACTTGAGCCCTACCACCCAGGTGGGGGGCAAAGCCAAAGCTCAAGGGCTTTAGCTCCAGGCAGGGGGCCTGTAACCTGAGCCCTGCTGCCCAGGGCTGAAGTTTTGGCTTTGGCCCCGGGCAGTGGGGCTTGGGCTTTGGCCCCAGGTAGTGGGGTTCAGGCTTCAGCTTCTGCCCTGGATGGTGAGGCTTTGTCTTTGGCTCTGGCTCCTGGCCCCAGCAAGTCTATCACCAGCCCTGGTGACCCCATTAAAACAGGGTCACGGCCCACTTTGGGCTCCTGACCCACAGTTTGATCATCATCATCATCATGTTCCTATTACGCCTCTGGCGTTTAGGGCAGTGATGAAGCTCCTCCACTCCTGTCTGTTTCTGGCAAGCCTTTCAATGGTTCCCCATCTGTGCCCCAGGTTTTTCAGCTCAGCTTCCACAGCTCTTCGCCATGTTGTTTTCGGGTGGCCTCGTTTTCGCTTGCCTTCAAGTGTCCATCTTATTGCTACTCTGGAGATGGAATCTGTTTCCATCCGAAGCACATGGGCGATCCATCTGCAACGCCTCCTGGCAATGCTGGTGCTCAGATCCTCTTGACTGCACTGTGTCAATCGATCTTGGTTTGAGATTGTTCTGGGCCAAAATATATGGAGGATTTTTCTGAGGCAGGTTGTATGGAATGAAGACAGTTTGGACATGTCATACTTTCTCATTCTGCACTATAAAGTAGTGTTGAAAGTACGCAGCTCTGATAAATCTTGAGTTTGGTTTTGGTGTTGTATTTTGATGATTTCCAGACTGTATTTAAGCTCCTGAAGGTGTTCCTGGCTTTATTGATTTTGTTCCGGAGGTCCTGGCGTGTTCCACTGTCCTGGCTGATGGTGCTGTCCAAGTATATGAATGTTTCTACATTGGTGAGAACATAATCCTCTATCAGTACTGCTGATGGTGAGGCAATATTAAAGGTCATGATATCTGTCTTATTGCGATTGATTTTCAGTCCAGTTTGCAGTCTGAATGCGTTGAGTCGAGTTGTTTTTTCCTGTATATGGTGTTGGGTATGTGATGAGAGAGCAATAGCATCTGCAAAGTCCAGGTCTTCAAGGGATGAGAAGAGTGTCCATTTAATGCCTTGTGGCACGTCTTCTGTTGTACGCCACATTATCCAGTCGATGGCAATGTTGAAGAGAATTGCAGACATGACACACCCCGGACGTATTCCTGTTTTGACTTCAAAACTGAGCTCACTGTGATCAGCACTGCATGTAAAGTTGAAATAGAAGCTTTTGATTGTGTTGATTGTATGGAAAGGAATTCCATATGCCCACAGAATGTGCCATAGTCTCTTTCAAACTATCAAACGCCTTCTCAAAGTCTATGAAATTTATGTAGAGTTGCCATTGCCATTCTAAGCATTGTTCTATTATGTTTTGTGGAGTGAAGACAGGGTCATCCTTAGGCATATGCAGAATACGCAGGTGCGTAGGGCACCACGTTATTTGGGGCAACAAATTTCGTGGTGCTCTAGGCAGCTGCATGCTGCGTATGCGGCGCTGGCTCCAGCAGCCAACCCCATCTCCCTGCCAGCCCCCCCTGCTCCCCCTGCCCCCATTCGACCCCTTCCCCCAAGCCCCCACCCCACCTCTTCCCACCCCTGCTCTGCCCCCATCCCACCCCCATTCCACCCCTTCCTCCAAACCCCCTTCCCCGAACGACGCAGCCTGCAGGATTAGCAGGGGTACTGGAGCCAGCAGAAGGGGTTGGGCCCACTCCCACACTCACCAGCGGTGGCGGCGGGAAGCAGAGCGACCTGGTCCCAGCCCACTCCGCTCCACCAGCTCCTAGCCGCGTTGCTCCGCTTCCCGCCACTGCCGCTGGTGAGTGTGGGGGTGGGCCTGACCCCTTCCTCCAAGCCCCCTCCCCCAAGCGACAGGGCGGGGAGCTGGGGGAGTGGAGCAGGCTGGGGTCGGGTTGCTCTGCTTCCCACTGCCACTGGTGAGTGCCGGGGGGAGGGGCAGGCCCGACTCCTGCTGCCGGCGCCAGGCCACCCGCTAATTCCCAGCGCTGTCCTGGGCCTCCCTGCCCTGCTGCTGCCCCCCACAGCTCCTGCCCCCGCGGCCCGGCTGCAACCCTTGAGTGCAGCCCCCTCCGCCCCCTTCAGAGGGGCCAGCCCCACAGCAGAGCGGCCGCCTCCCCCCTCCCCTGCAGGGTGGGTGCAGGTGCTTGCACTACGTAGGGCACCACCATAGGTAGGGACAGCCCTGAGTGAAGATCTGGTCTGTGCATCCACACCATTTCCGAAAACCAGCTTGCTCTTTTCTGAGAACGCTATCAACTGGCTCTGATATACGGTGGACTATGATCTTACACAATACTTTGCTTGGCATAGATAAAAGTGTGATAAAAGAGAACCCCAGAAAAACCTGTCTTCTGCTCCTGTAGCTCTGAGCTTATCTCCCCCAACGTCTTCCTTAATATTCTTCCCTGGCTCCCTGTTTTCTCCAGCATTCAGTTGAGAGTCCGTGCTCTCACTTCCAAGACTCTACACATCCATGCTGTAAAGAGGGGAAACACAAAGTTGCATCATTGCATCAGTGTTTCCTATCCCCTTGTTTTCTGTTGACTCCCCTGTTCCCAAATGCCTGTTTTCTGTTTCTGTCTGCATTAGGGCTTCTTTCAGCAAAATTTTACTCATGCAAGTAGCCCTTAGTCACATGAGTAATCCCACTGAAGTCTGTTGGAATTATTTACATATGTAAGGGTTACTCAAATGAGTAAGGGTTGCAGGATTTTCTTTAAGGCGGGGCTGTCTTCTCATTTGCCTCTGAATCATCATGTCCCCCATATGGTGCTAAATAAATAATGAAAAAATAATACAAATAGCACCACTTTCCAATGAGATCCATTTGCGATTACTTCTTGGGACATTGCTTCTAGCTCCTTGTCTGTTGCAAGCTGTTCAAAAATCTTTGTACATAGTAATTCCTTGTTGGTTAAGGATTGTAAAAAAGAAATAATAAAAGGCATCAGTTGTTTTTCAGTGTTTTTTGAAAGGGTCTCAAATCTGTGGGCAGTGGACGTGCACAAATGCAGAATCTCTTGTTGCCAAGGATGTGAGCCAACTGGGTCTTGAGGGAAAATGTAACCAGTTACGGCCCATAGCAACTTGATCTCTACAGAAAGCATAACTCTGAGTGAGTCACATGAACATTATTGTTTACGAACGAGTTACGATGAAGTGGACTCTGTCAAAGCTGATAGTCCTTCTATGAAAATACATAACAATACTCTCCTCTTTAGATCATTGCTCTCCTCTAATCCTGTTCTCCCACGTTCTTCGTGGACCCAATCCTGAGAAGTGCTGTCAGCTCCTGTTAGCATTTGGCACCTCGCAGGGTCAGGCACTGTGCTCCTTTGCTCCCATCTTCTCCTCCTCCATCTCTTCCTTCCGGCTCTGTGCCCCTGCCGCTCTCCTCTTGGAGCAGTCTCCCACAACCCACATGCTGAGCTCTCTCCCTCTCCTTTAGAGCCTTCCTGAAAGGCTACTCCTTTTGAACAGCCTTCCTTTGCATGACCTTCGTGTCCTGATCTCACTAACAACATCTCTGACCCTTACGTCCAAACCATTGTCTGGTGCATCACATAGGTCTTTTACAGTGTTAGCTCCTCAAGGAAAGATTCTGGTCTTCTGTGTCCTTCAAGTGCTTGATTGTACAGCACAATGGGGCCCTGAGCTCTGTTGGGGTCTTTAGTGAGACAGTTTTTCTCTTTGTTAAGGCTGTTGTGTTGGATATATTTATGGCCAGTTCTTTGTTTATGTGTATGTTGTAAATTTTAATTTATGCGATGGGAGCACTGGATAGATGCCTGTAAATATGTTTAAAAAATTTAAGAAAATAAATAGTACAAAAAATTAGTAATAAAATATATGGGGCTGTTCGCTTTGACAATGTTCCCTTTAATTGAGAGAAGGAGCAAACTGCGGTTTGTTGCAAAAATATTTAGAACAGTTACTGTTGTGGTGCAAACCAGCAGCAGGTTGGGAATAGTAATGGTATTCAAAAGCTGTTACCATTTGATGGCTGTTTGGTGGTTTATGTGAAACAAATATCATGGTCTCATCAGTTCCCATTAGAGAGATTACAAAAAACACTGTCCTTATTGGCATCCACATTGGCAGCCCAGGCATAGAGACCAAAAATGTAATTGGCCACAGATATTGAGTTACCTTCTCATATCTAGAGGTAGTTGCTCCAGCATTGAGACACTTTGGGGAGTAGCTTGCTTGGATAGTGCCCATGCTGTACCTGGAAGACTCCATTTTCCAAGTCTGCCAGTCCAGCACCTTTCATAAGCACTGAATTCACTAAATAATTATGACCTCAATTATCTCAGTGTGCACAGCGAAGTGTGCATGCAGAAACACACAGGAAAAGGACAGTGCTACATGTTTGCAATTAGCTCCTTAAAAGCTACATACAGTGGTCTGTGCAGAGGCGGTAATAGGAGTCCATTGGAATGCACCATGGCCATACATGATTATAGAGAAATCGGCTGTAATGTATGCCGGGGCCAAGCAGGCCCATGGCAGCCAGGGTGCGAAGGTAGCATGCAGTGCTTCATCTTTTCCCTCCACCAGCCTTGGGTCCTGTGCCAAGTGTAGCCTGAAATCAGAACCAGGAGATTTAAAAATAAAATGATATTTGTGAAAGGGGAACAGACATTCTGAGCAACAGATATTTCTGCACTTGCCAGTATTTGAGTGAGTCTGAAAGTCTTGTTCACATTGCAGGTGGGTAAATGAAGAGAAACATTTCCACAGTGAATACTCACTAGATGTTGGATATCTCTGTAGTAAAAATTGAGTCTGTGCATTCAGACTGTAGGCCCTGAATGACAGTGCTCAAATGCATCTTGAAATGGTTGGTTGGCAGATCCAGTATTGGATCAGCATTAGCTGTGACAAACCATTGGCTTTTTAATTCTTAGGCCTGGGGTACACTAAAAAGGTTTGCCAGTACATCTATACTGGCAAACCCTTCTAGTGGAGATGCAGCTTATATTGGTTCTCCAAATAACATAAGCTTTTCTGGACTTTTTTTCTGGTATAACTGTGTCTACTCTAGGGCTTTTGCTGATATAACTAGGCCAGTTGGGATGTGATTGTTTTGTTCCCTCTTTCCCCCCCCCCCTTTTTCTAACTGACATAGCTATGCCTGCAAAATTTTAAATGTAGACCAGGCCTAACCTTATTATGATGGAATACTTGATAGGAGGACATTAACACTAAAATAAATCTTCCTGAAGTCCAATTACATGTCAGCTTTCTCGAGCCTGATATAGTTGTGTTTCTATTTGTCTTAATATCAAGTAGATGTTCATGACCAGCCTCCTTTTGTGAATACAGATCAGCTCCTGTAACATCTAAATAGTTTCTGCCCACGATTAATAGTCGGTTCCATTAAACTGTCAGTATAAAATAGTTGTACGTACTGTTGTAGCCGTATTGGTTCCAAGATATTAGAGAGATAGCATGGGTGAAGTAATATCTTTTATTGGATCAACTTCTGGTCCCTTGAACTACTTATGCTAAACAATCTCTTACATTTAGCTGTGACATTCTCATTAAGTTTCCCAGACCTGGAGAAAAGATCTATACAAGGTCAAAAGCTTGTCTCAGGCCTGGTCTACACAACAGAGTTAGGTCAACGATTCAATGATGTAAGTGTCTACACTAAAATTTTGCTCCTACAGAAGTAACTGCCCCACTACACCAACTTCATAACTCCATCTCCACGAGAGATGTAGAGTCAATATCAATGTAGTTAGGTAGACACAGTATCAGTGTAGATAGTACCAGGAGGCATGAGCCAGAGTGACATCGTTCTCCCACTACGAGAAAGGGACCAAGTGACCTTCTCCGTTGGATCATATGAACTGGAACCATAAACTCCCTGAACATTAAATCTCACCAAATGAGGGTCAATCCATCCTCAGGATCATATCCACTCATTATAATCCACACCCAAACATAGCCACTTTATGAACTTCATATCCTCATATCTCAATGTCTGTACTTTGACCCATCAACCTTTTACCCCCAATCGGGGATATTGCAGATTATGTATTCCTCATGCCACTTTATCTTAAACCAAACTTTGCATCCTCGATAATCTGTATGTTATTCCCTGATAACCAGAAACTTCTATGCTCAAACTCTTCACTATTTTTTTTAAAAAGCAACAGAGGGTCCTGTGGCACCTTTGAGACTAACAGAAGTATTGAGAGCATAAGCTTTCGTGGGTAAGAACCTCACTTCTTCAGATGCAAGTAATGGAAATCTCCAGAGGCAGGTATAAATCAGTATGGAGATAACGAGGTTAGTTCAATCAGGGAGGGTGAGGTGCTCTGCTAGCAGTTGAGGTGTGAACACCAAGGGAGGAGAAACTGCTTCTGTAGTTGGATAGCCATTCACAGTCTTTGTTTAATCCTGATCTGATGGTGTCAAATTTGCAAATGAACTGGAGCTCAGCAGTTTCTCTTTGGAGTCTGGTCCTGAAGTTTTTTTGCTGTAAGATGGCTACCTTTACATCTGCTATTGTGTGGCCAGGGAGGTTGAAGTGTTCTCCTACTGGTTTTTGTATATTGCCATTCCTGATATCTGACTTGTGTCCATTTATCCTCTTTTACAGATTCAGACTAACACGGCTACCCCTCTGATACTATTTTTTTTAACATCATCTTAAAATTTTTAAAACTGTGTTGCTTACATTGACTGTTACTGTCTTTCAGAAGCCGTCCCACAATGCCCCACACTGACAGTAAATCGGCACAAGTGCTTCTGATGAGGATGCACACTGCCGACACAAGGAGCAAAGTGTAGACACACACAAGCAATGTAATTACTGTGGCTGCTGTATGCCAACGTAAGTTCAGTCGACTTAATTTTGTAGTGTAGACATGCCCTCTCTCGCCAACAGAAGTTGGTTCCAATAAAAGGCATAAAATAGGTGAAGCAAAATGGAGGCTTGGTTGGGGCCCCTTTAAAACTCAGCCCAATATTGACTAACAATAGGCCCAAATCCAACAGCCAGACACCCCTGAACTTTGGGAAAGCTTGGATCTGCAGCTGAATTTTGTAGCTCAGGCCCATGTCTGATATTGACGTTTCATCTGGAGAGTAGAGATTCTAGCTACGATCCAACAAGATGTAGCATTATCAACCCCAGATGTTCAAAAGCCAAAAATGAAATTGGCTTAAAAGCCATTACATTAAAAAAAAAGTTCTTTTTATTTGCTTTCAGGGGTTTCCCTTTGGGGTACAAGCTCTTCTCTGTAACCAAGTGGCTTAGAAATGTACTTTTTCTTTTAAAATGAAAGAGAAGATTCTCACATAATCACTCATCCACAGGACCTGGGGTTTTAAATAGAGCATCAAATGAGTTCAGAACACTGAAAGATGTTAGCTTTCAGCTATACAAAGCCAGTGCAAACAGTAAATGCATCAGATTTGTTAATCATTGTGCTTGGCTGTGGTTGACTCATGGATTTAGCAAGGTGGGGCGAGCCATTGCTTTTTATGTTTTGTGCCTGTGCTATTCACTGACAACCAAGACTCTTATCACAATGACAGATTAAATCGAGTTACTCCCAGGATGACATTAGCCTTATTACAATGAAATGATTCATTGTGGTGTCAGCTATGGAACTTTCAACTTCTGCTGAATTAAGGAGCCCTGCCTCACTTAATGACAGGACCCTAATGTCCAGTCCAGTCTGTATAATGTAAACATAGAAGCTGGGACAGTTTGTAAGGGAGGGTCATGCCATGCTGTGATTTGTGTGTGTGTGTGTGTGCGCGTGCCTTCAGTTAATAAACAATCTTTGATGGCCTGTGCTTTCTGTGTTGAAATTTGGGCATACATCTTAATTGCACTGCAAGAAAAAAGGGCGGTGATTTCTCAAGAAGGCACAGCCCCATCTGGTGCTCTTTAGGTTGTTAGCTATTAGACTACTTAATTCCTTGTGGTTTTGATGTTTTATTTATATATTACCATTGGTGTCCAACCTACTTTACAGCCAATAGGAGACTAGGGGCTTGATACAAAATGCATTGAACTCCACGGCACTCTTTCCTTTGACTTCACTGGGGTTTGGATCAGGTGTCAGGCCCTAACCCTGGGCCTCATCCAAATTGCACAGATAACATACTGGGGAAAGTGGAAAGGAAGGGAGATGGGAAACAAGGAAACCAGGTAGGCCAACATTCATTCAGAATTCAGATAAGTGGGGGCTGGTTCTGTGTTTATCCTGGTTTGTTTGTATGTATGTATCTATGTATGTATTTATTACAAGTTGACTTAACAGTTATAACTGCAATATGCAGTAAGGCATTTATGACTCAAAATGTTCTGAAATGTGGTCATGTCATTAGTGGCAATGACCTGTAAAAGGTTATTCTTACCTTTTAAGGTTGCACATTTATTTTTTGCGCATAATGCCTGTCAACTGAGGATCCAGAAACACCTGAGATATTGGGCCATAAGCTGCTCCCATGAAAGTCAATGGTAAAAAATGCACTGGCTTTAATGGGAGAAGAATCAGACCCATGAATGTTTCAAACATCCTTGGGAGGTAGGTAAATATCATTATATTTCTATTACAGTTCAGGAAACAAAGGCACATGGGGACCAAGTGCCTTACCCAAGTGCCACAGTGATTGAGTGACAGTCAGGAATAGAATAGCTGGTCCAGAGTCCAAGCAGTCCTGTGCTCCTGCACTAAACACATTCCCTCCCATTTATTACTTTGGTGCAATGGTATCTTGTGGTTTCCTTGAATGTCATGCTTCATGGTTCTAAATGGCAGAAGACTCAGGACAACGCTAACTCTGAGAGAACAAGAGCCTTCTTGAAAATCCTTTTATTTATATAATAAATATTGACCTGATTCTACACTTGTTTATTTAAGTAAAATTCCCATTGAAGTTTTGGGAGTTTTGCCTGAGCAAGCAGTATATTGTTTGCAGTGTTGTAGCTGTGTTGGTCCAAGGATATGAGAGAGACAAGGTGGGGGATGTAATATCTTTTATTGGCCCAATATCCTCACCCACCTTGTTTCTAAGGAGTATATTGTCAACTCCTATTGTGAAGTGAAGCAACCTTGAAACAATTTATAGGTGGGCGATTGTTAAGGGAGGAAGGATGGCCATGTGGTTAAGGCACTGGATTGGGATCAAGGAGAGCTGGGTCCATATTTCAAGCTCTGCCACAGACTAATACCTGATGTGTTTTGAGTTTGGCACCCTAAATCACAGGTCACTGCTGGAAACCATGGCCTTAATTTCCTTTGTGCCTCTCTCTAAAATGAGGATGCTCATCCTTTCCTAACGGACAAGAGTGTTGTGAGGCAAGATCCATTCACGAATGTGGGGCACTGAGATAATATGATGAGCACTGTAGAGAAGCCTGTAAGTAAGTAAATAAGCTAGCACATGGGCTGGAATGACAGCAGCAAGAAGAAAATTAAATTGTGACTAAAGAGCTAGGATAATTTTTAAATTGTAATGTAGCCTCTGTTTGTTATGTGGATCAATGATGTCTGATTTAAGGAATCAGACCCCAGGTTTTTTTACTGTTATAATAATGAAGCAATTGTAGGAGATTAGAGGGTATTGTGTTTTAGACTAAAAAACAATTTTACAGAACTGATCAGCATTTTATAATGCTAACACATGCACCGAACCTTTGAATGTCTCCAGCAAAGATATCTATATTAGACAGCCATTGGGGACTGGATGGCTTGGCAGCTTGGTAATAATGGGGTATAGAGCCTTTTACCTCTGGGTGATTGGCTTGAATCCAGACTGGGTCAGCAGTGACTGAAAGCCGTTACCATCTGATGACTGTGAGGTGACTTATGTGAAATGAGTTGGTCTCAGTCCAGTTCCCAATGGACTCCTATATAGACTGTAACTAAAATCCTGACTGACTTAGAACAACGCTTCCTCAGCTCTCGTCTCCTAGTGTCCCTACTCTACTTGCGCGGCATTGATGACATATTCATCATCTGGACCTATGGGAAGGAGGCCCTTGAGAAGAATTCCACCAGGATTTCAACAATTTCCACCACACCATCAACCACAGCCTGGACCAGTCCATACAAGAGATCCACTTCCTGGACACTACAGTGCAAATAAGCAATGGTCACATAAACACCACCCTATACTGGAAACCTACTGACTGCTATACTTACCTACATGCCTCCAGCTTTCACCCAGACCACATCACATGAGCCATTGTCTACAGCCAAGCCTTAAGATACAACCATATTTGCTCCAATCCCTCAGACAGAGACAAACACCTACAGGATTTCTATCAAGTGTTCTTAAAACTACAATACCCAACTGGGGATGTGAAGAAACAGATTGACAGGGCCAGAAGGGTACCCAGAAGTCACCTACTACAGGACAGCCCAACAAAGAAAGTAACAGAATGCCACTAGCCGTCACCTACAGCCCCCAACTAAAATTTCTCCAGCGCATCATCAAGGATCTACAACCTATCCTGAAGGACGATCCCTCACTCTCACAGACCTTGGGAGACAGGCCAGTCCTCGCTTACAGATAGCCCCCCAACCTGAAGTAAATACTCCACCAGCAACTCCACACCACACAACAAAAACACTAACCCAGGACCAATCACTGCAACAAACCCCATTGCCAACTTTGTCTGCATAACTATTCAAGGGACACCATCATAGGACCTAACCACATCAGCCACACCATCAGGGGCTTGTTCACTTGCATATCTACCAATGTGATATATGTCATCATGTGCCAGCAATGCCCCTCTGCTATGTACATTGGCCAAACCGGACAGTCTCTATGCAAAAGAATAAATGGACACAAATCAGACATCAAGAATTGTAACATTCAAAAACCAGTAGGAGAGCACTTCAATCTCCCTGGACTCTCAATAACAGACTTAAAACTGGCAATTCTTCAACAACAAAAACTTCAAAAACAGACTTTAATGAGAAACTGCAGCACTGGAATTAATTTTCAAACGAACACCATCAAATTAGGCCTGAATAAAGACTGGGAGTGGCTGTGTCACTACAAAAAGTAATTTTCCCTCTGTTGATATTCACCCCTTCTTGTCAATTGTTGGGAATAGGCTACATCCAGCCTGTTTGAATTAGCCTCATTAGCACTGCCCACCCCCCCACTTGGTAAGGCAACTCCCATCTTTTCATATGCTGTAATATATATACCTGCCTACTGTATTTTTCACTCCATGCATCTGATGAAGTGGGTTTTAGCCCACGAAAGCTTATGCCCAAATAAATTTGTTAGTCTCTAAGGTGCCACAAAGACTCCTTGTTGTTTTTGCAAAATCCTATTGGCATTCTCAGCAGAGAGGCAAAGGGCAGAATATGTTTGGAGATTGACTTATCCTGTTGTCCTTTCAAGACAAGTTAATGGCAGGGCAGTGTGAGGAAATTTGCCTATGTCATACATATTCTGTGGATGAACAGAAGAAACCAACCTCTGGAGCTGTCAGTTCAGTGTCTTCCCTGAGCAATAAATTCTCTGTAATTGTAGTGACTGACTTTCCTTAATGCAAACATTCTCATCGCATGGCTGCACTTCAGTCTCTGCAGGAATGTGGTAGGTGGCTACATTTCTGGAAGACAGCAATGCTTGACAAATGTAGATGATGTTTCTTATGTAAGTCACCAAGAATGTTGTATAGTTCAGGTAGTAAACACAAGGGGTTTGGTATTTGGTTTGTAGGTAAAATATGTAGTACATCAGGCTGGCTCAGTAAATGTATGAGAGGTTTCATTCTTAGTTTCAATCTCCTGCTCAGAAGGAAAGAACCCAAGGAGAACTATAACACTGGTCTACAATTTTTGAGAAGTCGTCTGCTTCAGAGATAAAATGTGCTATTTATTATGTATTTTGATGTGCAGAATTCAAATATGACAATTAGAACAACTGATTGGCTACTGTTTCTAAGATATTTAAGTTTTTACATTTTATGTCTATGTATATTGTGTAGATAATAGAGTTTTAATCATAAATTGTAAACCTAGGTCTTTTCATGTGTTTATGGTTGCTTTACATGATAAAATTTCACCTGTCCTGTTTATGTAACACTTTAAAAATCAGCAAAAGGGTTATATAAATAAAATTTATTATGAAACAAAAGGTAAAAACTATTATGTACATAGTTTAGTCCTATTCAGTGTCTACTCGGCGCTTCTTGGCTTGTCTCTTGTATTCATTAAATGGAGCATCTCTTGTCACTGTCCAGCAATAGTCTGCAAGCATTGATGGGCTCCATTTGCCCTGATAGCGTTTCTCCATTGTTGCAATGTCCTGGTGAAATCACTCGCCACTCACTGCTCCGCAGTTTGGTGGAAAAAAATCTAGATGAGAGTGCAAAAAATGTTTAGTGACATGTTGCAACCAAGGCTTTTGTATGGCTTGAGGAGGTTTTCCACCAACAACCTGTAGTTGTCTGCCTTGTTGTTTCCGAGAAAATTTATTGCCCCTAACTGGAAGGCTTTCCATGCCATCTTTTCCTTGCCATGCAGTGCATGGTCAAATGCATCATCTCGAAGAAGTTCACGAATCTGAGGACCAACAAAGACACCTTCCTTTATCTTAGCTTCACTTAACCTTGGAAATTTTCCATGGAGGTACTTGAAAGCTGCTTGTGTTTTGTCAATGGCCTTGACAAAGTTCTTCATCAGACCCAGCTTGATGTGTAAGGGTGGTAACAAAATCTTCCTTGATTCCTTGATTCAACAAGTGGTGGATGCTGAACACTTTTCCTCCCTGTCGGAGTGGCCAATCTTTCTTGATGTAGTGGGAATCTCTTGCACGACTATCCCATTTGCAGAGAAAACAGCAGTACTTTGTGTATCCAGTCTGCAAACCAAGCAAGAGAGCAACAACCTTCAAATCGCCACTGATGTTGGTCATAGTTTATGCACCTCAAAAGTTGTTTCATGTTGTCATAGGTTTCCTTCATATGGACTGCATGACCAACTGGAATTGATGGCAAAACATTGCCATTATGCAGTAAAACACCTTTAAGACTCATCTTCGATGAATCAATGAACAGTCTCCACTCATCTGGATCGTGAACAATGTTGAGGGCTGCCATCACACCATCAATGTTGTTGCAGGCTACAAGATCACCTTCCATGAAGAAGAATGGGACAAGATCCTTTTGACGGTCACGGAACATGGAAACCCTAACATCACCTGCCAGGAGATTCCACTGCTGTAGTCTGGAGCCCAACAGCTCTGCCTTACTCTTGGGTAGTTCCAAATCCCTAACAAGGTCATTCAGTTCACTTTGTGTTATGAGGTGTGGTTCAGAGGAGGAGGATGGGAGAAAATGTGGGTCCTGTGACATTGATGGTTCAGGACCAGAAGTTTCATCCTCTTCCTCGTCTGACTCAAGTGAGAATGATTCTGGTGCATCAGGAACCGGCAGTCCTTCTCCGTGGGGTACTGGGCGTATAACTGATGGAATGTTTGGATAATGCACAGTCCACTTTTTCTTCTTTGACACGCCTTTCCCAACTGGAGGCACCATGCAGAAGTAACAATTGCTGGTATGATCTGTTGGCTCTCTCCAAATCATTGGCACTGCAAAAGGCATAGATTTCCTTTTTCTGTTCAACCACTGGTGAAGATTTGTTGCACAAGTGTTGCAGCATATGTGTGGGGCCCACCTCTTGTCCTGATCTCCAATTTTGCAGCCAAAATAAAGGTGATAGGCTTTCTTAACCATAGTGGTTATACTGCGCTTTTGAGATGCAAAAGTCACTTCACCACAAACATAGCAGAAGTTATCTGCACTCTTCACACAAGTATGAGGCATCTCTGCTCACTTTGGCTAAACAGAAATGTGCCCCTTTGCAAAATCAAACACTGACAAATAAGAGAGCACGACACTGTATGATTTCTAGAGCTGATATAGGGCAATTTGTTCAGCAGAGTGATGTAAGCTTTGTTATGATTGCATCATCCATGACTTCTAGGAATAACATGATGCAATTCATATAATGTATGATGCAATACCAGCTTCAGATTGCATCATTCATTGTTTTGCTTAAAAAGCAAGTACTGTCCAAACCCAGTCATAGATTTATTCATAGATCCAATCAAAGATGTATTTTAGTCATTTCTGGTTTAAATTGAGATCCCTTCCCTTTATAACTCACTTATCCTCCGCCATTCCCAAGTCAAGGGTTGTATATACTGACCCAATAGCATATCTTGAAAACTAGAGCCAATCAACAATTTTAAGCATCATTTTCGATCTCAGTGACCCAGAATTAGTAAAGTTTGACTACATTTATTTCAGAAGCATTTGGCTGTAGAGCAGTGTAATTGTTGACTTGTAAGACAGTAGAAATCATGGGTGATATCCTGGCCCTATGGAAGTCAGTGGCCAAACTCCTGTTGATTTCAGTGGAGCCAGGATTTCACCCCATACTTTCAGATTAAAGGTCAAAAGAGCTCTATTAATTTTTGTTCTGAGGGTATAAAAAGTGCCTTACATACAGGTGACGTAGGGCACTGTTGCGTAGATAAGATCCTCAGCCTTACATGCTCCAGAATGAAAGAAATAGATATGGATTTAGCATCAAAGCTTTAAATCCCATTGTGCATTAGAACACCCATTTGTCTGCTAGAGAGACATTTTTAATGACACTTTCAGTGCAGAATTAACTCCTTTTCCCATCTTTCCAGGTTGCCAAACAGGTTTGTGAATCTGGCTAGCAAAACATGGGAAACTTGCTTCTCTAAAAGCCTTGAAGATTGAAGACAAAGTGCCCAAGATCAGTCTGTTCCTTGAAAATTATTATTTGTTACGCTAGCGTCAAAAGGTTCTAGTCAGGCAGGGTGGGAGCCCCATTGTGATGATAGGCAATGCGCAAAGCATAAAATGATGTGGTCCCTGCCTTGGGAAGCATATAATCTAATTTAAGACTACAATCAACAAGTTCATGGTTAGTGAGATAATGTACAGGAGGGGAAAGAGAATGAGGGTAATGGTAATGAGAGAGCCTGTTAACAGAGGTTAATTATGTGCTCAACGCAGAGCTCTCGAATTACTTATGCCTGGCAGCCCCCTTGTCTGCTTTTTCTAGAAGTACCTTGGCACTTTCTCACATACCACTCCTTATGCTTATGGAAGATACTTCTCATCCCAATTTGCAAAGCCACCATTTTCGCTTTCACTCTATGCATCCGAAGAAGTGAGGTTTTTACTCACGAAAGCTTATGCCCAAATAAATCTGTTAGTCTTTAAGGTGCCACCAGACTCTTTGTTGTTTTTGTAGATACAGACTAACACGGCTACCCCCTGATACTTGACATTTTCTCTTTGAAATCCCTCCTTAAAATCTTCCTTTCCTTCCTTTCGGGCATTGGTTATGTTGGTGGCCACCTGGGACAAATGAGATGTCATGGTCACAAAAACACAAACACCCTTCCCTTTAGTGTTGCCTGGTCTTCCTACCTCAATTGTCTGTTTATGTTGTGTACTGTGAGAATCCTAGATTTTGTGAGTTCTCTGGGCCAGGGACTGTCTATGCGTTCTTTGTTTGTACAGAGCCTGGTATAATGGTGCCCTGATGCCTAACTGGGAACCTTACTGCAGTAGTAGTAGTAGTAGTAGTAATTAATAGCTGAATGATTAAATATAACTATGTAAATTACTAAATATCAGCAGATCCCACTGTTTTAAACAAGGATGGGTTGACTTTAAAGCTGGCTGCTGTTGTTGGGTAGTTGACTTGTTGCTTGTCAGTGCTTGAGTGACGGCCTTCCCTCTCCCAGTGGATGGTGGATTCCTTCAGCACTCTAGAAGAAATTCCTTTGACATCAATCAGTTGATCAACGTTTACACCATGCTCATCACTGTGGTGTCAGTGGCCCTATGCCTTAGATATTGCTGAATGGTCGCTTAAGCCACGTTTTTGCCCTGCGAAACAACCATTTCTACAGAGTCAAAAGGCTTCTGTATTCCCTCCCCAACGGGGGGTTTCTAGTTCTTTGTCAGAGCTATGAAAAAATTTTATCCTGCTTTGTACCCTACAATTCGTGTGGCCCTGATGTGTCTCAGCCACCTTGTGGCCCCGGAGAACTAGACTGAACTGTCTTAGGAACTCATCAACCTTGTCCCTTAAGTACTGGAGGTCAGGCAACATGAGATCTCTTGTCCCCCCCGGTAGCCCTTAGACTGGGAATCAAACCCATGCAGCAGTGCAGAGTTGCAGATTATTACCTTGCAACTAAGCCAGTCTGCCCAGGGCATCATTTAAGTATGGTAGATTAAACAGTGAGCCAAAATAATCCTTTAAGTAACTCCATTGGCTTCAGTGTTTAATGGCCTGTGTTTCCTTTGCAGCATGTGGACTGTGGGCTTATTTGAAAACATCTAACCAGTTTTATTTATAGGAATACTTGAATTCATGTTTGAACACAGAACTGTTTAGATTCAAAAGTTACCATTTACACTGCTGCCTTTCACCCAGCTGCAACATTGATGGGTTTGAAAGTGCTAGCAAGAAAAAGAAAAAATGCTGCTCAAACCTTCATTTAACCTAGCCTGAAAACAGCTTCCTTCAAACCAAAGGGATGGGAACTTTATTAACGGAGAAGTCAGGCCTTGGGGGCACATGCAGAAAGTGAAGCATTATTATGAAATATCAATATCCGTTTACAATCAGCTTTCGGGCTGAGGGGAATTGTGCTCATAAATAGTAATTTGGGATTTGTTAAAATATATATATTACATTTCAGTGCTCACTCACTGAAAGTTTTCTGGGGAATTGGCAGATTTCTGCCTGTTAGGCCGCGGCTACACTCAAAACTTCAAAGCGCTGCTGCGGCGGGAGTGCTCCCGCCGCAGCAGCGCTTTGAAGTGCAAGTGTGGTCGCGCGCCAGCGCTGGGAGAGAGCTCTCCCAGTGCTGTAAGTACTCTACCTCCACCTTACAGCGCTGGGGCACTGTTTACCCTGGTGCTTTACAGCGCTGTAACTTGCTGCGCTAAGGGGGGTGTTTTTTCACACCCGTGAGCGAGAAAGTTGCAGCGCTGTAAAGCGCCAGTGTAGCCAAGCCCTAAGTATGATTCTTATGTTATCGGTAATGGGCTCTGTCCATCCTAAATCGCCTTAGTGGCTGCTGAGCTCCATGAGTCTTCTAGGATAGTCATCAACAGAGGCTGCTTCTTATTGTGAGGGAGCATTTCCCCTGTAGAAGCAGCTGCACAGTGTTCCTGTTATTTATTTTTATCACCATAGTGCTTCATAGCCCTAGCCATAGACAGTGTGCTAGGTGCTGTGCAAACACCACAAAGACAGTCCATGCCCCAAAGCACTTACGATCTAAGTAAAGGTGGATTTTGGCATTATGTGGCTGCCCAAGCTTGCTTCCTTCCTTCCTAGGGAGTACATTCTTAGCCCAAATGCTATAGCGCTGTAGCGAATCCCACAGCCACTGTGGATTTACTCCCAGCAGGGGAGAGCGGATAGGACAGTGAGGAGGCTCACCTGTGAACATTCTAACCTTTGCCCTTGAGGCAGCTTGACAGTCCCAAGGTATGAAGCTGGTTTCTTTTTGGATAGGCGGGCCTGCTCCTCAGCACAGCAAGAACGTTTCATTCATTTCCATCTGCATAGAGCTGTGTGCTAAGAGAGCTTCTGTCATTGTAGGGATTGCGTAGTCATCGTCTTGGTAGCAAGAGGCATCTTAATTCACTTTCAGAATACCAGATAGATCATTTTCCTTTTTGGAACATAGAAGCAGTAAACTCCTAAGATGCTTCTCTCTGATGTTCACACCTTCCTGTCCCTGGTTTGCTTTTTCAAGCTGTGGCCAAATTCTGCCCCGAGCTATACTCTCAGTTGCCGAAACTGGGGTTGCATAGTCGTAGCTGAGAGGAGAATTTGGTCCTTAGCTTCTAGCTTAGTTCTTTAGCTAACAGTCTCTGAGGGGGTGTAGCAGGGCACTGCAGGGCCCTCTTGGCTCCTGCCCCTGTTGTGCTGACAAAGTCACTCAGAGACCCTGGAGTTCAGTAACCACCAGTGCCATTTATTTATGGGTTGTGCTCCCACCACCTCTTCACCATACACAGCGTGGGTTCTAGTGTCTGCACCCAGGAGGGACGAGGAAGCGCTATCTATCATTCTGCTTCTGCTCCCCTTCCCCCTGGCTTCCTTCCTCCCACCCTGTTATATAACCCCAGGCTAATTGGGCTGGCAGGTGTCTCCCATTTGCCAATTAGGCGCAGGTTTCTCTAGCCAGCCCCAATTTACTTCCCTTAATGGGAGCTGGTGTGATGGAGGGCTGAGTCAGCAGTTCTTGCCCAGCACTCTGTCACAGAGGGTCTTCTAGGGGCTAAGTTAGTACCCAGTTTCTCTTCCAGCTGTCTTCTTCTGTTTGGATTTTGAGTCTTTACAGTGTTCTTCTTTTCTCCCTGCTTTGCTTTTACATTTCCTGGACGTAATTCTCCACTCACTTAAATGGATGTGAGCCGGGAGTATCTTCCCTGAAGTCAATGGACATACATTGTGATGTGAGAGGAGGATCAGACCTGACCATTTCTTCTTCTCCATCCCCATGTTTGCTCTACCTTTCCAGTCATTATTTCCTCTTTACATTCATCTTCATCCTAGAAATCTGACCAAAGATGACATGGGTCAGGGTCTGCTTTCATTTACACTAGTCCAAATCCACAAAGATTCCATTGACTTCAGTGGAGTTACTCTGCATCTACACTGGTGTGAGTGAGACTGCAATCTGGCTGTGCCTTGGAGCAGATAAACTGGATTCAGCATGCTCTGATGGTGGAAGTGTAAACTACCCCAGTGTAGCAGCGGTGCCATCCTGCAGGTTTGACTTGCTAGCTAGCCTGACAGTAACAATGGCTCAAGACATCAGAACCGAGTTGGGAAAACACTGCATTTTATTTTCCAAAGGTTCCAGGAAGTCAGGAGACAGACAATGCCTAATGAGTTTGAGCATCAGAAAAGTGTTATGCGTGAAACACAGATTCTGTTTGGGAGATCCCTGGCCACACAGCAATAGCGCTGGTGTTGATTGAAGAAGTTGGCTAAATTCTGCCCTCTGTTCCTGGGATTGTAGAGCTGTAACTGAGGCACAGTCGGCTAATATGTCAATCAGATTCTTCTCAGCAGTACAGGGAAGAAAAATCTACTGCCAGGAAAGTGCAGAAGAAACAGAAAAATACTTAAGACAGGCAAACAAAAGTTACATCTGTGTCCAATGATTTCTGAAATCTCAGCTCTAATTTGTAAACATGCTGCACTTTTGCTTCTTACTGTTCTTAATACAGGGTATTATATGCTAATTCCTGTTCTACAAACATCTGTCAGACATAATAATTTCAAACATTAATCCTACAGGAGTTAACCAGCTAGTTAGTTGGTGACCTGAACTCTAGAGAGTTTCTTGGGGATTATCTCTATTTAAATCTTATTCACCTTTTAAACAGTGGCATCATGCTGTGTGCTGTCCTTTCTTTGGTCAGATTGATCTGTAATCTGGCTTCTCGTCTCCCACCCATGCTCATTTAGTAAGGGGAAATCCTGTTCTCTGACTATCATGACTAAAAAGAAACCCATCTCTTTTTCTTCTTACTCAGATGTCCTAATTTATTTCACCATGCTGCACTGATGTCACAACTCCTAACAAAAAGTAAATCCTTAGGCTGGGTTGTGATTGGGGCGCCGGAAACCAATGGGGAACAGTGGTGAAATCAGAACAGAATTTTGTCTATAATTTTTCCAGAATCCCTAGGAATCAGTCAGAGATTTTTGTAGGATTTTTTTTTGTTATCCACATGATCCTTCTACATTTACCACTTGATATTAACATAAGACACAAAGAGAATCTTTAAAAGTATTAATGAGTTGGTGCCAGCCTCCAGTAGCAGGGTTGAGAGTTGCAGATGAGAAGCAGCCAGCAGGAGTCAATAGGCAATGCTGCTGAACTGCCAGAAGAGGCTGTGATTCAGGAAGACATGGCATAGCAACACTACAGACCTAGAACAGTAGCTGCGACTGAAATGACTGGGGATTGAGTTTTAAAACCTAGGACAATCCTGGCTAAATCGGGACTCCTGGAAGCTGTGGATAATTTTCCTTAGGTTTGCTATATAGTCTGGCCTTAAAGTCACAGGATCTTTAGAATTCCAGATGGACAGAACTAAGGTATGGGTTTGTTTCTGCAAAATGAAAACCAGAAGTTCAGATCCAAGTCCCGTTTGATCTGAGATCTCCTAAAGATGAGGAAGTTTGTATAAATAGTTCTGGCTTTGACACACCTCTTCTACTGACCTTCATGCAGGTAATATGCAGGCAAACCTTACCACTTTCTTTCTAGATTAGATTTGCTGGAACGTTGTTAATGTATTTCACAAGGAAAATGTCAATGAAATAGTGTAACTCTATAGTAAACACTAGCTTTTTCCAATTTAACAGACAATACACCACACCTCCTATGTTCAGTATTATCAGACCACTGTGCAAGATATGGCCCTGTGTGTATAGAGCAAGTTAAAAGGTTAAGGAAACTTAATTATACTTGCAAATATAGAACATAATTTGCCTATAGCTTCACCATTTGCATTTAGTGAGCCCGGTGCAGGAAGTGTCTGTCACAGGCTCTGTTCCACTTCAGTTAGCAGCACTACTGCCCCACAGACACGATATTCAAATTTTCCTTCTTAAAGGTGATGTTTACCTATTTTCTAGGTCAGTGTTTCTCAGTTTGTGGTGTGCATATCTTATATGGGTTGCCAGGGCATAACTGCTGGGTCACACTCTGTGGGTTGGCGGTGGTGGGGAATAGTTGATACAACACAAAACCTTTTTGAAAAAAAAAAAGAAGTTACCTATGTTCATATTAATGACACATGGTGTTCTAACAAGCTTTGAGTTTGTGCTTTGAGATTACTGGTGAAAGACTATTACTTCTTTTGGGTGAGAGTTCAGATTGTTGTGTTGTGGTGGAATATACATTAATGTAATAAAGAAAAAATATTTTGGTGGCATGTATAAGATCTGTGATATTCTTAACTATCCATATCCTTACTTTAAAGTGCTTGAGATTTGAGAATGATGTGACATTATCATCACTCAGCAACTTTAATTGTTTTTTGAATATACAAACGTGGGTGTATAGATATATCTGTATATAGATGGACCCTCAGCTGATGTAAATTGTTACAGCTCCATTGACTTCAATTGACAAGACAATTAACTGCTGGGGATCTGCCCCATAATTTTAGCACAGGGTTTTCAAAAGAGCCTAAGGAAATTGGGCACGGATCCTCAGAGGTATTTAGGCTCCTAATTCCCATTAATTTCAGCTTTGATTTCAATGGGAATTAAGGTATCTAAATGTGAGGATCTGGGCCCTAATACTCATTGAAATTCAATGGGATTTGAGCAGCTAACAGTTAGATTCTAACGCTTTTAGGTGCTATGACTGAAAATCCCGGGTATAGTTATTAACATGTAAGTTGTTATATTTCCAAAAGGTTAACAAAGTTGAATTCCACTGGAGTAGGAAGTGTTAAATGTTTGCTTTACTTTCATTGCTCAGGAGCAGCAGATATCTGTGATCACAGCTCAGTTTAAAATAGCTCCAAGAACATTTTCACTGGAAAGGGACTGCTGACACAAAACTCTAGGGTCAATCCTGCTGCTACTGAAATCAATGGCAAACCAACAGTGACTTCAGTGGGATCAGGATTGGATCCTTTGTTAGGTTTACAACCCTAGTTAATGCTCTACTGAAAAAGATAGTGCTGCTTCTCATATAGAACGGATTCACTGATGGTAAAATTACACAGATTACACAGTAACAGAACTTTGTGTTGGGGTTAATCTCTTAGAGGAGCTGAGCACAACAGCAAACTCCAATGGCTAATAGGAATAGTCTTTGGGATTGAAAGCATATGCTTGCTCTGTTACTGACCCACAGTGCCTGGCATATAGGCACGGTGGGAGGGTGACTAAGCTATGGAAACTGCTAGAGTTCAGGCAAAAATGAGTCACAGGAAGGCAGCCTATTTTACTCAATTCCAGAAATGTTCTCAACCGTTCAAAATTAATTTAGATGCTATTTACGGTTTGCAGTGGACTGTTCAGTTTCTGAAGAAAGAGCTTGGGGATAAGGTTGCTGTCAGCTTCAATAATTTACTGCACCTGGGATGTAGGCAAGGCTTAGCTTCCTCTAGAGTTTGGGTTTGTTTGAACACAAAGCGATGCCATTTTTGCAACAGAAATCCCTGGCATCAGTTCAAGGCAGATATTGTTATGAATAATGTCTGAATTATTGGATTATCTACACGCAACTTTACTTATCCTGGAGTATGTGCTCTTGAGAGGGTTCCAATGTTTTAGGCCCTGGAGCAGTTATATGCTATTCTCAAAAAAATGTCACTGGGTGGTGTAAATAAAAGCATGTTCATGTATTTCTGATCATGAGCTTTGATCCTCTAGAGATCACACAATTATTTTAAGCATTGAATGCAGTGTTTAGAATAGGGCTGTGTTTGCAAACTCCCTCTTCCATAAGACAGTCATTCCCACAGACCTAAATTTTAAATTTTAACTTAAAAATAATTAAAATGGCAAACTTTGCCAGTTTCATTTCCATGAAGATGAAGGGTTTTTTAAGATTTGCAAAAATTAGGACTTAAATTTTTTTTTCAAGTTTTTGTTTTTTAAAGAGGGAAAGGTCTGACATATAAGTTCTGAACACTCGTTTAGTAGTTGTAAATGTTTATATTTCTAATATATACTTGAAGGTTACCTACAAGGGCCAATGATTTCAGAGTTGTGTGCTGAGTGCTCCCCATCACCTGTCAGAGATAGGCAGTTAGCATATCAGGTTCAAAGTCAGTTCTTTTAAAAAGATCGATCTGAAGCAAAAAGTCCCAGTTCCAAACACTCAAACATTGAGAACATTTGGATCGGATAAGGATCTGAACTTGGTGACTTCAGGCATATTTCTAGATTCTGAAATGTCTAGCCCCTCCTATGGATGAGTGGTTCTGGCTCCAAGTGAGGAAGATGAGCTGTGAGATGTGTATTAGAATCATCAGGGCATGTTCACAGCAATCTATGTGTCTGTGTAAGCCTTGTTGCCCCTTCCTCTGTTCATCATTTCTTATCCCCATACTTACCGGCACTTTATTTTGCTGCTTTCACTTGTTCAGTCTGGTCTGGTACTTAGACTATAAGCTCCTCAGGGCAGGGGGTTTATCTTATTTGTTCTGTAAAGCGTCCAGGCTCATTGTAGGGTGCTGTGTAAGTTATTCTCTTTGTACAGGGTCTAAGAGCACAATGGGGGCCTGGGATACTAGGCATTACTGCAGTACAAATAATAAATACACCTCTACCTCGATATAACGCTGTCCTCGGGAGCCAAAAAAATCTTACCGCATTATAGGTGAAACCGCATTATATTGAACTTGCTTTGATCCACCGGAGTGCGCAGCCCCCTCCCGCCCCCCCTCCCCCCCCCCCCGGAGCACTGCTTTACCGCGTTATATCCGAATTCATGTTATATCGGGTCACGTTATATCGAGGTAGAGGTATACTTATACATTAATAATAAGAGTTACTCTCATCCAGTCAGAGGACAGAAACCATGATAACCATATTACCTTTGGGTCTAATTAAAACTAATCAGCACAACTGGAGTATTGGGTGTTCCCAATGACCTGTTAGAACAATCTGCTGAGCAAGAATAATTTGCAGAATTTATTTGGAAAATAATTTTGAATAGCACACACATGTGAGAAAATCATAGATTGTTCACATGCAAGGTGTGACCAGCAAGAGGGGTGAAATTTATCAGATACGTTATTCACTAAAAATTGTTCACACAGCTGCAGTTCCAGTCCCAGCCAAGACCGAGACGCTGTAGAACATTATTGGTCAATATTATCAGTACCCTTGCATGGCACCCAGGTGTGAACTGGGGGGACCTGCAATCTTTAGCAGACAGGTGGGATTTAATTAATTACATAAATCCAAGCCCCAGGGGCTATGATTCTAATGTGCTTGGCTTGCAGTGCTTTTCCCTTGGCTGACTGATGGTGTACCTCTTATTTTAGGGAGCTGAGCAGAAATTGGAAATCTAGTCTGGACAGTTTCACCAGGAGGGGTTCCGAGTTCACAATCTGAAGGTTGCAGGTAGGCTACTAGTTACCTTTTACTGGCAATTGCAGAAGGAGAAGATACGCTTAGTTCTGAGGATTCCCTACTAGCATATTAGAGGAATGATGGTCCAGTGATGAGAGCACTAGTCTAGGACTTGGGAGACCTGGGTGCAATTCCCAGTTCTGCTACAGACTTGCTGTGTGATTTGGGCAAGTCACCTAGCCTTTCGGTGCCTCAGTTCTGTTGTGTTGTAAGCTGTATGCACTCCAGCTTCTTTGAGTATTGACTGCCTGTTTATTCAGGCAACCAGTATATAACTTTGCAGTAGCTCCACAGACCCACAGTTCCAGCAGTTTCCAACAACGCACCTACCACAACCTGGAACAGCCACACATTTCCTTATCTGATTATCTGCCTGCTCCCCCTGGCGGCTGTTTGTTATACATATTATAACAAGTTCCCCATCTACTGAATGGAAATGATAGCACTGCCTTACCTCAGAGGGATGTTGTGAGGATATCTACGTTAAAGATTGTGAGGGACTCAGATCCTGTGATGATGGGGGCCATATAAATACCTAAGATAGATATTGTACAGTATTTCACTGGTCATAAAAATAAATTAGAAGTGCCCTTACTTACCCCGGCATTTTACTAATCTGTCTGAATTACAGCAGGATAATGTCTACTAGAGCGAGGTGGCAGAATAAAGGGGAGTGGGAGATTTTGCAATTAAAAGGAAAAGCATCTTCCCCCCCCCCCAAATTAAAACTTTGAAATTTTGAAGATTTAAAATGTCAAAATTTTAAAAACTTGCATCCAGTTCTGCTGGTTGCCACCCCTGAAGTGAAAAGGGAGTAACCCTGGAGCTCAGCTCTGATTTATTTACAAGTCCAGCTTCCTTTTAGAGGAGAATTATTGGTCCACACTTTTGCAAATAGCTTCTTAGAACTGGAAGTTATGGAAGTGTAAAAGTAGGTTTATAAAGTGAAGGGATATTATATAAGAACGGCCATACTGGGTCAGACTAAAGGTCCACCTAACTCAGTATCCTGTCTTCCGACAGTGGCCGATGCCAAGTGCCCCAGAGGGAATGAACAGAACAGGTAATCATCAAGTGATCCATCCCCTGTCGCCCATTTCCAGCTTCTGGTAAAATCGAGGCTAGGAACACCATCCCTGCCCATCCTGGCTAATAGCCATTGATGGACCTATCCTCGGTGAATGTATCTAGTTCTTTTTCGAACCCTATTATAGTCTTGGCCTTCACAACATCCTCTGGCAAAGAGTTCCACAGATTGACTGACTGTGCATTGTGTGAAGAAATACTTCCTTTTGTTTGTTTTAAACCTTCTGCCTATTCATTTCATTTGGTGACCACTAGTTCTTGTGTTATGAGAAGGAATAAATAACACTTCCTTATCTACTTTCTCCACACCCGTCATGATTTTATAGGCCTTTATCAGATCCCCCCTTAGTTGTCTGTTTTCCAAGCTGAAAAGTCCCAATCTTATTAATTACATTTATGTTTTATTCCCACTGGAGTTTAAGGGCTTGTCTACACTTAAAACACAACAGCGGCACAGCTGCAGCACTTGAGTGTAGCTGCTACCTATGACAACAAGCGGGATTCAGTTAGATAATCCACCTTCCTGAAAAAAGAACAGGAGTACTTGTGGCACCTTAGAGACTAACAAATTTATTTCAGCATAAGCTTTCGTGGGCTACAGCTCACTTCTTCACCTTCCTGAGATGCAGTAGCTAGGTTGATGGAAGAATTCTTCCATTGTGACCTTGTACTGTCTACACTGGGACTTTGGTCAGCTTAACTATGCTGCTCAGGGGTGTGGCTTTTTCACACCCTTGGCCAATGTAGTTAAACTGACCTTATTTTCTAATGTAGACCAAGCCTAAAACAGATCTGTGTGCTGGAAAGAATTAGCTTCACTGTGAGCTGGTGAACAGATCCAACAAATTGTGTTATCATTCTGATGTTCAGTGACATGTGGTAGGTGTCAGTTACGCCGAAAAGTAGTAGTTGTGATCACGTGGTGGCAGTTGGGTTTGTCAAGTAGCTATGGGTTTCCCTTGAGAGTGGATATTGTTTGGAGAGGAGAGGAAAGGAAATGGCAGCACTGCAAGTAAATGCTCTACACCCTGCCACCCGTGTGACAACCACTTGGCTATAGCCAATAACTTTAAGCAGGAAATGAAAGTGATTGTTCCAAGAACATCCAGCATGTGTTTATTCTTCAGTACATTAGTTTGGCCAAACAGTTCCTGATGGTCATAAACATTCACCACAAATAGTACAGGAAAAAACTGCCTTGGAAGATGTTCAAGGTGCTAAGGTTAATGTCCTGAACCCCCAAAATGGTGAAGCTGCAGATTGCTGGGGATACAGCTAATGCTTACTAGAATTTCACGAGTTTCTCCACTTACTCAAACTGGACTGAATTTAGCTCTGCTGTGGGTATGATTCCCACTGAAATAATCTAGTCCCTTATCTAGGGATGTATGTGCTAATAATAGCATGACTGAGAGCTGTAGAATTATTAGTATGCCAAGAACTCTCAGCTTTGGAATCGTGGAGATTGATGTGTCGCTTCTACAGTACTATATGCTAATTCCATCTCCACTTCGAAAGACTTGTGCTCCTATACAACTGTCTCTCTCTCTCAGAACTCTCCTTACACTATCCAGGCCAGCTGAGCAGTTATTAAATTACCCCAGGACCCAAGTACCAAACAATTCCCACAATAGCTTCCACACTTGTACATTTGTATAAAATTTGACACACTGCAGTGTTTTAAAAACACTTCTCATGTGCAAACCCAGAACCCTGATCTCTTCCAAATGGAAAGAGTTATGAAAAGCTTGAAGTATTTCAATAATTGGAAAATACTGTCCCTAATGGCGAGTGATTTAACTTTCCTGGAGCACTTTTCTTTCCCTCTCTTTTTATTTCTCGGAGAGCTTGGTTCTGGAAGTGAGTCAAGTAGTACATGAGCACAGGAATTCAAGACATACTGAAACCATTTAAAAGCGAGTGCACTATAAATGTTTGGTTTAAAAGTATGTTTAAGAAAGGGATCGATTGTGAAAAATGTGTTACGTTAGGAAAAGCAGAATGGCTTTGCAGGGAGAAAAAATGTGTATTGGGAAACTTGGAAAAATAATGATAATATTGCCAAAAATACATTGCACTTAGAGTGACTTTGAAGGATCTCAGTAGTGCTTTACAAACACTAACTAATTAAACCTCACAATACCCGATGAGGACTGTTAAACCTATTTGAAAGATAGTTAAACTGGATGCATAAATTTAACAAAAAAAAAGTACTTCAGGAAGTTCAGAGAACGCAATGAAGATAAAGGGCCAGATCCTCTGGTACATGAAAGCTGGTTTCATAGAAATGTAGGGCTGGAAGGGGTTTGAGAGGTCATCTTGTCCACCCCCCTGTTCTGAGACAGAACCAGGTATGCCTACACCAATCTTGACAGGTGCTGCTCTGACCCTAAACCCAGCTGAGCCTGCCACTGAATCCCTGAGACAAGGGATTATTCAGGTGATGTAGAACAGCTCCTACACCAGCACCATTCTGGCGATTGTGCAGGGGTATGGCCAGGGAAATAAGAGCACAGCCAGGCATCCCTATGCCCCAATGATCCCCTGCAGTCAGAACGGTGCCTCTGGCTGCTCTAATTTATACAAGGGACTGGACTGACAGCCCAGTAGGTCCATGGCCATGCGGGTGCACATGTGTGATTAAGCTACCTTTGCATCCTTTGTCCTGAGCTGTGTTGAGCAGAACTTAGCCACAGCTCAGTATCTGGGTCAGTATTTTATTGGTAAGATCAGGGTTGTTTCTGACCCGATCCCTATTTATTTAAATGGCCGTTTGTTTTTTTGGAGGGGAAGAGAGGAGGTCAGAGCTGTGGGGAGGGACGAGGTAGGGATGGGAAAAGTGAATCAGCTAAATGGGTCCGGTCTTGGCGATCTCTAATATTTTCCACTTACCAAATTACTCAGACTCAGCCCTCAAATACTTTTTATAACCCCTGGATATATTTGAGAAGCTGGCCTGCGTTAGCCAGATAGACTATCTCACAGTATCTTGGAATATTCTCCTCTCTTTTGCCTGTCCCACAGGGGGTGACTGCTTTGTTCAGTGCTTTGTTATTTACACCTTTATTTCTTATGATTAATTATTACTCGCATATGCTGGCACAGATTTCTTCATTATCAATGTGCTTTATAAATTAATACATAAATAAATTAGAATCTTTATACAAAAACGGTTCCAAGAGACACCTCTATAGATCTCAGATGGGAGGTTGTTCCAGCCACACCAGACCCAAGTATCTGTAGTACTGTGCCTCTGGCTCATCCCTCAAACTAAACTACCCCGAGTAGCATGAGCAGTGCCTCAGTCCTCATTGAAGCCCACAAGTCCTCCTTCATGTGTGGCCAGATGGTTTGGACAACTCATAGAACATATATAAGATAGGACCATTTGTTGTCCAGCCTTGCTGCCAAATATTTCTTAAACTGTTTCTATGAGAGCTAGGTTTGATTTTCCAAGCCAGAGTTCTCAGTTGGCCTGCACCTTGAGAATGAGTTCACTCCTGGTTCTGTCATAGGAGGGTTTGTGCAACCTAGGACTACCCATTTCCTTTCCTAGAGGCTTCCTAGGCAGGCCAAATCCTTCCCACACACAATCCTTCCACCGCCCCCGCTGAGCAGTGGCACACCCAGTCCTTATGTGAACCTTGTCTGCTAGGTAGGTAAGCTTGTCAAACCGGGCCCAGTAGAAGTGAGAGAGTAGCAGCCCAACCCTCCCACATCCCCTGCTTCATTGTGGAGCTTGGACCCAGCCGCCACAACTACCAAGGGTACACGTGGCTCAGGCTGGCTGGGAAATGGAGCGAGTCAGTGTCTCCCCTGGGCAGGCTTTGCCTTTGTGGGCTCTCACGAAGCCTGGCCTGTGCCCTCCACCAGGAGAACCCGCAGTGGAGGGTAGTAGCAGTATTGCTCCCTTGCCTAAGGAGAATCCCCTCTACAGCACAGCTACCCCCATGGGCACAGAGGAATGCACATTTGGCCCCTGATTCAGGGTGCCGCTGCAGCTGTGACAAGCGTGTGAGAATGCGCACGCCCTGCCACCACACTGAGAGGAATAGCAGCAGGCTAATGAAAAGCTAGGGGAGGAGTGGGGGTGTGTAGTGAAAGTGGGGGATGGGGACATAAACAGGTCACCCCCCCCCCCCCAGTGGTTATGATCAGGGTGTCTTCCAATTTCAAGATGTAATCAGAAATCCTGGGCTGGATTCACCAAGGGCCATACTTTGCCTTCCCTTGCTCACGTTGCGCAGTACTGGACTGCGTGGGAGCAGTCCCATGGAAATCAGTGGGATCGCTTCCAGAGTAAAGTACTACTTGGTCAGAGTAATGTGACAAAAATGGGGCCTCAGTAATTATCTCTAGACCTTTAAAGAAAGACATTCAATTGTGGATAACAAATAGGCGTGACATTTTCATTAAGGAGAAACTGGCTGGCAGGCACTGGCAGTGGGTGTAGGGCTTGATCCAAAACCCATTGAACTCCAGGAGCCTCTTTATATTGACTTTGGATCTGGTCCACTGGGCCTTTTATCTATAAGTCTCCAGTTCAAATCCACCCAAAGTGCATAGGCACTGAAAGATGTTCTCATCTGATGACTGACTAGTGATCTTTGTTAGCTGTCTCAGCCTGGTTCCTGCAGGAATGGGGTCCGTATCACAAAACCATCACCACAACTTGCTCTGATCACTGCTCGACCTCCAAAATGCTTCTGAAATAAATGTAGTCAAACTTTACCAATTCTGGGTCACTGAGAACGAAAATGATGCTTAAAATTGTTGATTGGCTCTAGTTTTCAAGATATGCTATTGGGTCAGTATATACGACCCTTGACTTGGGAATGGCGGAGGATAAGTGAGTTATAAAGGGAAGAAACGCTATCAGGGCAAATGGAGCCCATCAGTGCTTGCAGACTATTGCTGGACAGTGACAAGAGATGCTCCATTTAATGAATACAAGAGACAAGCCAAGAAGCGCCGAGTAGACACTGAATAGGACTAAACTATGTACATAAAATTTATTATGAAACAAAAGGCAAAAAAACTATTATTTATATAACCCTTTTGCTGATTTTTAAAGTATTACATAAACAGGACAGGTGAAATATTATCATGTAAAGCAACCATAAACACATGACAAGACCTAGGTTTACAATTTATGATTAAAACTCTACTATCGACATAATATACATAGACATAAAATGTAAAAACTTAAATATCTTAGGAACAGTAGCCAATCAGTTGTTTTAATTGTCATATTTGAATTCAGCACATCAAAATACATAATAAATAGCACATTTTATCTCTGAAGCAGACGACGTCTCAAAAATTGTAGACCAGTGTTGTCAGCCTCCTTAGAAGTTTCAGCAGAAAGGATTAACTGCAAGGTGCTGAGTATTTTGGTTTGATCTGGCCAACTTCATTGAGACAATTCATGTTTAAAGTTAAGCACACACTCAAGTGCTTGGCTAGGTCACAGCCAGGTGCTCAGTACCTTGCAGGGCTGAGCCTTAAATGGGCTGAGAGAGAATCATGTTGATGGACATATTTATATTCCCTCTGACTGTGCTGTGCACGTTCTGTGAAAACACAAAGGACGTTAGTGTTCAGCCTGGTACATTTCACGAGCACCAAATTAACCTAATTTGGTTTTCAAATAAATGCAGTGACTCTTATCCCTTTGAATGTCAGCCCAAATCACCGAGCTTAAAGGAGTGTCCCAACTTCATCTTGTTCCCTTGTATACTTTCATTTTAGGAGCTCTGAGTTTGATCTTTTATTCCATACTCCCCTCTGCTGAATCTCACATAGAGATTTAGGACTACTGTGGGTTGTGGATTTTGATGCCATTAATCAAAAAGAGATCAGTAAAGTTATTTTCCTTTTTTCCCTGCTGCTTAAGACTGTGAGAGACTTTCCTGATAAAAGAATTGTTTGTTTGTTTGTTTTTAATTCCTCATTTCTTTATCTTTTCAGTTTCCTCTAATGCGATGACTCAGCAGCCCCAGGATGAATTTGACACAAGTGTGGAGAATGCAGAAGCTTGGATGAAAGCCATCCAGGAGAGACTGCGGATCAATGACAACACCAAGGGACCTCGGTCTGCCCTGGAAGCCAGGCTAAGAGAGACTGAGGTAGGGGAAGACTGATACTCCTTTCTGAGAGACATATTCACAAGTGGCATTGGCACTGCAGGGACTGCCAGGAGTCATGGAGAAGTTTCCATTAGGAGACGATCAAGGTGGGATAGGGCCAGGAGCGCCGCCAGCTTTTCTGCCGCCCTAGGTGGCGGAAGGTCCCGCCCCGAAATGCCGCCCCCCACAGAGGCGGCGGAAGGTCCCGCTGCTGAAATACCGCTGCGGTCGCCATCCCCCAAATTGTAGCGCCCTAGACAACCACCTAGGTCGCCTAATCGGGTGCGCCGGCCCTGGATTGGGCATGAAAATAACCTCATTAGCTGTAAGGTTGCTCCCATTTGGGCAGGATCACTTTAGCATTTTCTCCAGCTTCTTCTTTTGCAAGCCACTTATTGCTGTCATAAAAAAAGGAAATAGAATGTGTGTGGAGGGATGGGGGCAGGGAGGTTTGCATCCTGCTGTTAGATTAGATGCTTCCAGACTTTTCATGTGTATTTGGAAGACTAAGAGCAATCCTGATTTACCAAACTATCTCAGCTGCTGTTCCCAGCACTCATTCATTTGTGCATGCTAAAGTGGAAGTTTAGTTGCTTTTCGCAATCACAAGACTGGGGTTTGCAACCACCCAATGCAGTGCAGGAAATGATGCTACCAGATGAGACCAGTAGCCCATCTCATCCCACATCTCTGATGGGACAATACCGTTGTTACCCCAGAATTTGATAATGATGCAGTCAGCAGTTTTGTATGTTCAGCCACTCCCAGCTGAAAACCAAACATCACATAGCTAGGAAAATCTTTGGCCTTTATGAGGCAAGGTAAGACAGCTGCATACCTGCAGTTTTTTAATCAGAATGGGAGGATGGAGCAGAAAGTTAACAAGTGTGGAAGAGAGTGAGTGAATAGTGACCTAGGTTTTAAGTGCCCCAGACACATTGTTCTGACTAGAAATGTTTTGATGATAAGAGATAATGAGTAGTTTTGCTGAAATTAGGAGAATTGGTGACCCAGTAGGAGTCACTATAGGTTGTGTGCTTTGAAGTTTAGCTATAAAAGATTAGGTGAAAGAATATGCTTTGGAACATTTCAAGGAAGCTTTCTTTTGGGCTCGGATCTGACAGCTAAGTTCCCCAGCAGCTAGCTGGAAGGTGGGGGTCCCTGGAGGCTGGCCACTGATTCCTCAAAATCATTTCTTAACTGTAGGTAAATATACTTGTTTTGAAGAGAGAGAGAGAGAGAGAGTGTGTGTGTGTGTGTGTGTGTGTTGATTTATTCCTGACCCTACCTAGAGAGAGACAGTAAGTTATCACTGCTTTGGGTTCTGAGAATCCCTGGGTGACACCAGATGCTATCGAGAAAGGTACCGGAATCCCAGGGATGGACAGTTAGGGAATAATCTGTCTGTAGGGCAAATTTCTTCCTAAACCCTGTCAGTTAGTGGGTTTATAGCTCTCATCCTTTTAATGGAACTGTGAATCTGCGCATTATCTACATGGATACATAATATTTTGTATAATCCCGTTAATCTCTTGTCCTCAGATCTGGTGGCAGATGAATTATGCCTTGTGTGTTTAAAAAATAGTGTTTCCTTTTATCCATTTTAATTGTGTTGCCTTCCAATTTCATTCAATATCCCTTGTTTTTGTACACTGAGAAAACTGGCTGCTCCTATCTACCCCAGCTGTACCATTCATTATTATAGTGGGGCAGTAGGTTGAGACTACTATCACCAGGGCACCCTCAGGCTGGGCCTTTGCACTCACTTGGGCCTCTGCTCTGAGACGCCTGAGTGTTCCACTGTGCCAGTCTAGTCACAAGAGGTACTCAGTGTACAAAACCAAGTTTTCTCTGGCTGAGCCCTGGGCAGGCTGCTCCTTTCAGAGTTGCAAAAAGAATGAACACAAATGGATTGTCCCACAGGAGTCGTAAGGCTCTTTCTTCTGAAGGCTTCTGTAAAGCTCCTGTGGCCCCGACGAGGCTCACAGGCTAACATGGAAGAACAGTCCCAGCAAAAGTGGATCAGCATCGAGTCGTCCCTTCCATCGGGGATTGGCTGTTGGGCCGCACTGATCTGAGGAGTTCCCACACGGTCTGCTCTGCCACTAGCTGTGCTGTGTTTTACCGTTTTAAAATCCTCCCTTCAAGTCTGACATCTCTCTCAGGTGTGGCAAGGCAGGGCCAACTGAGCCCACAATAGCTCATTAACCCTGTGTTCCCCAGTGTGGGGTTTGTATACCCCATTGCACTAGCTTATTTTCTATACATCTCTCATATTTCCCTGTGATAGGCCTGTTCTCTAAATGAAACAGCCTTCTCTGTTTCTCTTCAGATGAACATCTTTCTGTGTATCTAGTCATGTTTGCCCCCACATCTTTGAACCCCCTCTGTTTTTGAGCTGGGATGACTAGCACTGAAAAATGGCACTCCTGGTGGGGTGGTTTAAATATTGGCATTGCAGTATTTTCAGGACCATTTTTTCAAATGGGGTTCATTGTGGGTTGGAGCATGTACCAGGCCTAGCATAGACACTCATCCGCAAGCTGGTGGTGATGGGCCGACTTGCATAGCAGTCACAGAGGCTGGAAGTTCCTACTTCATTTTGGATTGTGGATTTGTTTCTGCTTTCGGATGAGCACAGCCCTTACCTTTTGCCTAAGGAATGTTGATACAGACAACATCATAATGCATTCGGAGAATTCAGGAAAGTCAGTGCTGTGGGAGACAGTTTATCAAGGGGTTCTGTCAACATTACAGATCACAAGAATGAAGAGTATGTGGTTTGTGATGATCTTACCTGGGCTGATCTAAAGCTGAATCCTTTGTTGGACTTTGGAACAGGGTCATAATGCATAGAAAATCCTTGTTATAGTAGCTTTTTCAATCTGGATACTGGAAATCCATCATTATTATTAAACAAAAAGCAAGTGGCTCTTCATTAGTTCTACTTTTCTTTCCCCTCTTCCTCCTCTGCCACCCAGCTGATACCGCCTTCTGGCCTGCTCATTCTTTCACTCATTGCTTTTTTTTAAATAAAAACATCCATTCCAAGTGCCTCTTTCCCAGTTGGCTTGCATTTATTCAGGCTTCCTCACTATGATTTATTTTCTGTTAATTTGCTAATGAAAATGCCACCCAAAGAAAGCAATTGTTAAAAAAAAATGCCAGCTCCAACCACAGCTTTCTCTATCGTGGGCTCAGTTGCTCATGTCATTTCAAGCAGGAATAAGACTGAAGCCTGGACTAAGTTTTGGTTTTGAATCTTTCTGTTGTTTGCTGGGTGTGGTTTATATTTTCCCCCATGCTCTGTTTTTGTTTTTTGTTTTTTGTTTTTTGCAAGTAAATAATCAAATGATGTATTTATGGTAATAAGGCAAATCACTCTGGAAAAATCACTTAGGCCTAAATTTTCAAAAATGACCTCAGATTTTGAGTGTCTCAACATTTTCCTTTTGGCACCCCTTCCCCCAACTTGAATGAGTGTGGTTTCCCAGAACTGTGCAGAGGAATAGCAGGGAAAGGAAGTCTAGTGGTCTGCGTGATAGTGGGAAGGTGATGTTGGAAGGCTGACAACACTACTAGGACAGAATTAAGGTGGTATGTGTGGTGTGGGGTGGTTGTACTAAGGGTTAGGTTTGTCTCTGGGTGGAAGAGTAGAAGATACATAGTGACAGATGGCTTAACTTTCATTTCCTTGCTTGTAGGTTTTGTGTTAGGTATGCATGTATGTGCCAGAGCCTTAACTGATACACAGCATGTTTTTGTGTAGAAATAGAATTTAATAGCAGAGATATCATTCTCTAATCTTTTTATAGGGTGGCTCAAAGTGTGTCTTCTATGATTTGCAACAAAGTGCTTTTTTGTGCAGATCCCATGGCATGTTCTGGTGCAACTTACAATACTGGCTTTGCTCAATGTTTCCCATGAATAGTGTCTCCTCTGCACTTATTCCAAGAAAGTGAATTAGACGTCATGTGGTTATGTAGTGCAATAGATCTGTAGCAGTAGTGGAGACACTGCTGTTACAGGCAAGTCCTATAGAACTTAATAGCTACTAACCCAACAGGGCTGTGTAGAAATTACCGTGAAAACCTACAGAAGTTAACAGAGAATGATCTACTATCTGTTGGTGGTGGTAACTATTTTACAACAGGGATATATTTCTCTATTAATTAAATTCTGTAAGAATACTGAAAAAAACAGTAGAAAAGTTTTTATTTCTATTAAATGTTGTAGGCATTTTCCAGCAGGGATATAATGATTTCTATATAAACACAAAGTTCTAATTCAATAACTACACTGGCAGGCTCTCTTTTTTTTAATGTTTTCAGTTTTGTGTTTTCTAATAGAAAATTTGTGCATTGGAGCCAGAAGGTCGATTGAAAATGGATTTGGTCCTGATGAAAGCAGATGCCCTTCTTCGCTGCATCAGTGAGGAGGAAAAGCATGAGATACTATCCAAACTGAAAGACATTAAAGCCATGTGGGAAGAAACAGCCATCTACATTACTCATTGCCACAGGTAGGACACATGCTGTTTCCACAAAGACTCTATTTGACATATTGTCTAATGCTCTCAGACAATGCCGCCTTACTCCCCGCTCTGGCTATCTTTTATTGTGGGGGGGGAGAGAGGAGCCTTCACTGGGTTCCCATGCATATGTTGGAAAGGAGCAGGGAGTAGGTGGAACCTTGGCTCTACATCTACCCACAATATGCCAGGCCAATGACCTGAGAAATAATCTTTGCCAGGCACAGGGCTAGCACAGGGTACTTCTTCCCACAGCCGGGGGGAGCTGGGAAGTGGATTGTGACACTCTGAAGTCAATGAAGCTAGGCTGATTTATCCTGTCTGAGAATCTGATTCTTTATTGCCAATATTTTTTAACGCATCTTGCACTCCTCACTCTCTTCACTGGTCCTGGGAGAACCTCATGTATCTTGTTTGTCACTTTCCCCAACAGCCGTATCGAATGGGTGTGGCTGCACTGGAGTGAATACTTGAAAGCCCAGGATGAGTTTTACGCCTGGATTCATAACATGAAGGTTACCTTGGAGCCTGACATAGAGCTGCAGCTCGGTTTAAAGGAGAAGCAATGGCAGCTGAGCCACTCCCAGGTTCTGCTGAATGATGTCCTAAATCAGTCAGTCCTGCTGGAAAGGCTGCTGGAGGAAGCTGCTTGCTTGTTTAACAGGATAGGTGACCCGAGTGTCGATGAGGATGTCCAGAAGAAGATGAAGGTGGAATATGAAGAAATAAAGGCAGAAGCTCAGGTAAAATGCAACTATAAAAGAGAGGAGGGTTTAAGATGCTCACCAGTTACTAGCCTGCATTATTTACTGTTAGTGTTTCTGATATGAGAGCTAGGAGTTCCCCAATATGGTTCATGGGAAAAGAATGTATCTATAGTGCAAAGAAGGTTTGAGTGTTCTTAACAGGGCAAGATTAATACAAACAATCCCAAAGCAAATGCTTCCCTGTCCTTTGGTAAATCAAAGATCTCAGTGTGATCTTGATGCAAAATAATCTATGCAAGGAGATGAGGAAGCATCCCAACTCCGCACCCTCATTAGAGGCTATAACACAAATCCCCAGATCAAGACTCACAGAGTTGGCAAGCAGTTAATGCTTTTCCAACACAAAGAATAGGCAGCCAACACTAATAGCTAAAAGATTTTCAATAGAGGCTAATTCATTTTCCAGCCTGCACCTGCCCTCAATTTCAGAGGTACGGTGGTCATTAGTCAGGAGGGTGGTCAACATCATAATTCACATTTTCATGTCCATGACTCACTTTGATAATTGGTTTGGGTGAAGGTTTGAGATGAGACAATACCCTTCATTTCCACAACCAGTGGGAAGGATCTGGCTATGGGACAAGGATTTGCCTTTGGTGGGTAGGAGAGGCTTACACGTAGGGATGCTCAAGACTCTAGAGCAATGAGAGTAGATCAAGGACATATCTAGGGTCTATCTAGCCACCTGTACAGTAGCTTTTGTACATCAGTGGCTTTGGATTTGCCTTGGGGAAGAACAGGCATTCCAGTGTCTGGTAACTGACTAATCCAAACAACTAGTGTTAATAAAACTGAACTCTGTTACATGAGTTCTGTCATCTGCCTGTACAACCATGACACCTGCTCTTCTTTCCCACTTCTTCACCCAGACCAAGGATTGGGTGGTCATGGTGATTGTTGGACACTCTCATCCCAAGAAATCATCATCCAAGGGGAGCATGGAGTCTCCTTGAAGGGGCAACGTGGGGAAGTTTGTGGTTCTATGGGAAACAGAAGCCTTGAATCTCCAGGGCTAGAATCTTTCATGAGGATGAACTTGTTCATTAAAAATATTTAAAAAAATATAAACCCCTATTCTGTGCCTGCAGCTGCTGCAGTTACACTTTCTAGCCATAAATACATCTAAAGAAACATTTAATCAAAGTCAGGTTGCAGAGTAAATCCATTCATTAAAAACACCCCTTTTTGCTCCTGGCAAGTCAACTCTTGGGATTATAAATTTCACCAGATTCCCAATTTAAATGTTTAGTGACTTCCCTCTAAACAAGGGTTTGTCCTTAATCCATGAACAGCTAATATTTGTGTTGTGCAGTTTGATATTTGGACTCGCTAGTTCCCTCAAACAAATTATCTGAATACGGAGAGCCTGAGTCAGATCTCTTAGGTTAGTTTTACACCGGTGTAGAGTTACACTGATTGTTGCTGCTGTGAGATCAGAATCAGGCCCAGTGTATTTAGGTAAAATACATGCTGATGTCTCCAGCTAACTGAGGCTCTAGAAAGGGCAGTTGAAGCAGCTACAAATGCCACCTTGCGCCAAAAGAGAAAGTGAAACAATCCAGTTGAAAAATCTCTGGAGGCTGCAGGTGGAAGGGGTGGTGGAAAACATTAGTTTTCGTGACTGAAATAAATGAGGGACTCACTGGCTAATTCCAAGGTTAGAGGCAGCTAGGGAGTCTTGCCAGGAAGTGAATAATGGTAGCTGAAGGAACCTTGCTACCTCTCACAATGGGAGGGAGGACTGAATGAAAGAGATCCCTTAATCTAGGGAGTTGTCTCAGCCCCTGTCATGATCGGGAGCCAGACTACGTGTAAATTGCAAATGACAGCTGAATTCCAAAGTTGGCTACAGGAGACAGCTTGCTGGTACTTGTAAATTTCACTAGTACTCAAGAAGCTTTTTTAGATCTCGTGCAGTTGTCCGTTTCTGTCACGGGCTGAGCAAGTGGATTCCATTTCTCAAATGGTTTAACTGTGATATTGCTTCTCCAGTGAGTTAACATATTTTCTTGCTGCCACTGAGTATCCTTCTCACTCCCAAATAGAAAATTATATTCACCAGAATTTCTCTTAATTACAGTTGTAATATTTTTTACACACAGCAGCCAATTCCCTCCCCCGCTCCACACGTCTCTTCCATCCCCTCTCCCCCCCCCCCCCCAAAAAAAGTTATTGGTACTAACCAAGAATGTAATCTAAATATAAATAATCATGGAGACATCCTGTTTTTCTTGTTTAACAGGAACAGTAGTGAAGTAAATTTTCAACACTTATTCAATCTAGGTTGGTGCAAAACACAAATATTTTGATTCCTGTTGGTTCTCTTAAATTAAACCTACAGTCTTTCATTCTACTCTCAGACAATCCCATGTGAGTTAGGGGGAGAGAGTGGCAGAGGGTGGCTTGAAGTCATTTTTGGCACCTTCCCAATTCTGGGCTGCTCCAGGGGCTGAAACAACCTCTAGCGAAATTTAGGCACCCCTAAGTTATGGCATCCTCTGCAGAGCTCCCTGTGGCTTCCAGCGCAAGCCAGATTGGCCATGGTAGCATGTTGTACAGCTCTGCCCCAATACATTCTCTTCTGTCTCCAGCCCCACAACTGCCCTCACACACCTCCTGTACCGATGCTTGCAGGGAGCCAGCAGTGGCTTAACACAATGCCTGCACCAGGAATTCTCCCTTAGTTGTTTGCTGGCTACTTATAGCCCCTGTTTGCTGCTGGAGTGCAGAGAGTGTATGTCTACACTGCACACTAAACCTGGGCTCTGACTCAGGCTTGAGCCCAAGCCCCACTTCTGTCCACACACACATCAGTCTGACTCGGGTCAGCAAGCACTCAGGACCTGGGTCCTAGGGTCCCGCTAAGGGAGTGGGTCAAAGCCTGATTCCCGCTGTGATTCAGGTCCTAGCCCTGTCATTTTGCAGTGCGGACCCAGGTCAAGCTGCAGACCTGAGTCAGAAGGTCTGCGTAGTGCTGTGTGGACATGTTAGCACAGCTCTGAGACATGGGTCCCACAATTGTAAAGCAAGGTTTACAATGCAGTGTGAACACTCAAACTCTGATTTGGAAACACCAAGTCTACAAGCCTGGGTCCCGCAGACCTGGGCTTAGTGTGCAGTGTAGACATACCCATAGAGGCCAGAGAATGGGGTAGACCTTCATGCTTGATCTCTTGGGTAACGGTGCACCAAAAGCATGTCCTGAACCTGAAACCAAAAACCTGCATATATTCTTCACAATGTCATCTCTTAGTATTCCTCATCTCAGCCTGCTTGGGATCTGTTATTTTCTTGTCAATACAAACATTCCTCCCCATGCCATATCTTGCCTGGTAGATGTTCTCTGATTATTCAAGTGCTTCTGCAGAAGGCAAGAGTTAATGCTCCTTTTGTGTTGCTTCTCAGTGAAAAGAATAATTAGTTGCCTGACAGAGCAAATGGCAGCGTCTTTCTCTTCATTAAAAGTTGCACTGAGAGGCAGCCCCGTCTGGCAGCGTCTTTCTCTTCATTAAAAGTTGCACTCAGAGGCAGCCCCGTCTAGCAGTCTGGCAGGTTTTCAGCCTGCCCTTGGTTAGCTTTTCATATGATAGCTTAGCACAATGTTGTGTCTGTTCAAATGTGTGTCATTATCACATGACCTGATTGATCGCAACATTTTCAGCAGTAATCTCCAAGTCTTGGACTGCTTCATTTTGATTGAACAGCTTGTCCCAGGCAAAGGTTAAGCTACTTCTCAATTTAAGCTGTGCATCTTCTCCTTCATCAACCTTTGTAATTTTACTGTAAGATGCTGAAGTACATTTTCACCATAATTCTGTTTATCAATCAGATTTGAATCCTGCCACTTGAAAGTTTTTACAATTTGCACTTCCTGTCCTAGTGTATTTATGTCTTCATTTCACTTTCTCTGCCAAGGGATCTGGCCCACTATGTGCAAGGCTTGATTCGAGGTTTATGATCCCTTACACTAGGCTAGGCCAGGCCCAGATCACACGCTTCCCTACAGAGCTCCCTAGCCTGCAAGCAGGCTCAGGAACGTGCCCTGAAATTTAAAGGACAGACTCCCATTTCAACAGCGTTTTCAATACTCCACGTAATTGAGATCAGAATTTTGCCTTCTGACTGCAAAGACTGTCACTGTGGGGCAGATTCTCCAGTGCAGTGTAGCTGCTTTGCATTGCACCACTGTCATGGTCTGGCCCTAAAGCAAGAGGGACTGGCTCTGGAGGATCATCCTAGCACAAGAGTGATCCTCTGGTGTCTGGAGCTGACATATGGCCTCATGCATTTCTCTGCCTCTGCGCTGCTGGCATGGCTGGAGGAGAGGTGACATGGCCAGAATGCTCCTATACCATGGTGTCTTCAGACATGTTTGCAGAGGACACAAGATAGAGGTACCCTCAGACTATTCCAACTTGATGCAGGGTCTGCACAGAGCAGCTCCAGGGTCAGGAGAAAGCAGATGGGAGTTTTGAGTCACCTGTCCCCCTAGACCAGTGACCTGACCTCTGAAGATCAGCCAGATCCCAGGATCCAGTCCTGTCTCTGGCCCCTGCATAGGGGCATAAGATGTATGTAGAGAGACGTCTCCTTGCACCCTGCCCCTAGTTTGTGCAGAGCCAAACACTGCCAGGCCCTATATATTGTGCCAATAAAAGCAAAGTCTTTGGAGGTTACTATAAATGCTAAAAATATTGCAGAGTTTCTAATGCTGCAATTATAGTAGTTTCTTTACATCTTGTTTAAATGGCAAGTGCTGTGAAATAATTTACATGCCCCAGGCATGATCAGACAGAGTAATCCTATACTTTTTGCCAGCATGGAGGCTCTCACTGTAGCTTCTAGGCTGACCCCATATATTGTCTCCTGTTTCAAAGCAAAGTTGGGAAAGGATAATACCGCTTTTTAATGAAAAATATGAAGCTTTGGAAAGGGGAGGCGAGGCACTGACCTCACAGGACCTTGCCATCTTTTGTTCTCTGAATAAATGTTGAGGTGCTACAGCACAGCCAAGATCCGGAGAAAGCTTTACATATTTTTGTCCTCATACTGGAGATGAGGTGTGAATTCCTGAAAAGGTTGAGTGACATGAGGGTGAAAGGAAATGGGCTCTGTTTTCCTAGTTAAAAATGCAACCTGTGAAGAGACAGATAAGCTCTTGCCCTCACCATTTTGGACATTTCTTATTACAGTGCAGAGTGAAATTGCTTGAAAAGATAACGAAGGAACATGAGCAATACAAGACCAGCGTTGACCAATTTCAATCGTGGCTGAATGGTGTGACTGAAGGATTGAACTGCTGCATCGGAGAAACAACAAAGTTGCCAGCAGACAATGGGCTAAAGACATTGCAGGTTCTTTATGATACAGTTCTAGTAGGGGGAGGGAGAGCGCTGCTAAGAAATGCATTCTCCTCACTTGAATCCCTTCTTGTGTATATTCCCCAAATCATACAAGTATTTAACAGAATAGTGTATTCCTAAGAGTTGTGTGGCTCCAAAAGTATGCTGTGGGCCTAGAATTCAAGCACTGCAAGTTCAAATCTGGCTCTGGGGAGAAATCTGAAGCAGCGGGAGGAAGGTATATTATCAGAGAGGGATATTTAAAACAAATTCTGGTGTAGTAGCTAAAGAAGGGGTCCTGAATCAGGAGTTGTCCAGTTGCCACTTTCTCTCTGTGATGTCATTAACACACCATTGCCAACTCTCCCAATTTTATCATGAGTCTCATGCTATTTGACATTTTTCTTAAAGCTCCAGTTCCTGGAGTCATGTGATTACATGAGAATCTGAGCTTTCATTTAAAAAAAAGAAATGTAAGTTTCTAGCCTTCCTGGTTACAGAGAGAAGCATATAAACATAATCTGAATGTAACGCAGAGGCTCAAAGGCCAGAAGGCAAATAAAAACAACCCTGACCTTTATTATTTTTAAAAATCTAATGATTTAAGCCAATCTCATGATTTTGGGTGGGCCTGACTCATGATTTTTGAATGCTTGGGGTTGGTGACATTGTTAACAGCACCATTTTCCACAAGTGGTCTCCAATTTTGGGTGCCTTAGTTTGGGCTACTAAACTTTAGACACAGTGGCCTGAGTATCCATGCTGCAAGTACATGTAGCTCCTGTTGACTTCCACTGGCCCTGTGGGTGCTGAACACTTTTGAAAATCAGGCCCAACAGGTTTAAAAGATTCCTCAAGTTCTTGGGAAGCCATGCTCCCGCTGTTATATTATCTAAATCATAAGGCTGCAAGTTTTAAGTAAATATATCAAATCTGGCAGCTGGCCACTTCATAAGTGACATGCCTTGAAACAACAATTGGAGAAGAAAATAAATACACAGATAAAAGTAAATATTATCAGGTGTCATTTCCCCACCACCTCCACCCCACCCCACCGTTCTTTCCACTTAACTCTTTCTGATTCCCTTCTTTCTTCAGAACATTGCCAAAGATGTCAAGCGTGGTGAAAAGAAATTGAAATGCCTGGAGGTTCAGTCTACAGGGGTAATCCAGAACACCTCCCCCCTAGGAGCTGGGAAGATGAAGGATGAGTTGGAGGAGTTGAGGAAAGCCCTGGAGAAGTTGAAACTAATATGTGTTGAGGAAGAGGAGAGAATGCATAAGATCCTTAAGTCAGAAAGTGCCTATCAGTCCCAAGCCAGACAGTTGGAAGCAGAAGTCCAGGAATTCAGAAAGATGCTACAAAGACTAGAAGATGACCTGGAGTCAGGGGAGAAGCCGAAGAGTGAAGAGGACTTAGTAGCTCTGTGGAGAAAATACATCGTAAGTGGTTGTATTTTGTATGCCTAAAAACAACAAGAGAAGTGTGGTAAACACATTGACAAAACTGAAGGTACATGACCACCCTTGATCATACCGATATTAGTCCTGTCACAGTGCATTACAGGAAAGTGCTCAGATACTATGGGGCTGAGGACGGTATAAGAATGTATGTGGACTTGAATAAGGAAAAATGTGAATAGGGAGAAAAGAACCAAAAATTTTTCAGTCTCTGCCTCACACTATCTGTTCCCAGCTTCTCCTTAGGTACAGCAAATAATGTTGTTTGTTCCTGCTTAGGTGGGGTTGTGTCTTTCTCTGCAAGTAGTCCCATTAAAATGAAGTGCGCACTGGTGGGCATGTGCACGCACACTTATAATTTCAGGTTTCAGGTTGTAGAACTCCCATGTTAAAAAAAATCAAACTTCTCTAAACATAAGATGGCATAAGAAGAGGGTCTTTTGCAGATAGAGTATTCAAAATCACACATTATTAACTGGTAACAGCTGTAACATTTATACATCGGTCATCATTTTTGTTACTTTCATTATAATCCAAAATGCCTAATTATATGTCATATTCAGCAAGTACTGTGCAAAGAGTAAAGCAAAAGTAGTTGTAAACATAATTCACTAAAGCCAAACTGTGTTTCAATCCAGCTGTGTACCTACCCCTTTTTGTTCCCTTTTCCATGCACATCCATATAACCATATTGTATTCTTGTACTGTTTGCGGAAGAGCTGCTATTAGCACAAATAGGTTTGATTGTAATTGTACCAGAAGTGCTGCTCGCCTTAGGTCGCCCAATCAGGGAATAGAAATTAAGCAATGTGCATAGGTGCTGAAACTTGGTTTGTGGGGCAGTGCTGCAGCACTCCCTGGATTGAAGTGGTTTCCATTATATACAGGGTTTACAGCAGGGCCGTCCCTAGATATTGTGGTGCCCTATGCAGCCCCCACCGTGTGTGTGGGGGGGTGATTGGCCCCAGGCTTCTGCGGGGGGCGGGGGCAGAAACAGGCACGGGGGGCAGGGGAGAACCGCCCTCCAACACTCACTGCAGCAGAGCAGACTGAGGCTGGGTCGCTCCACTTCCTGCCACCTGGTGAGTGCAGGGCGCCCGACCCCTGCTGCAGTCCCCCGGCATGTAGCTCAGGGGAAGGGGTGGAGTGGGGGCGGGGCTGGGGCGGAGCAGGGGTGGGAAGAGGAGGGGCAGGGGCAGAGCAGGGGCGGGGGCTATGGGGAAGGAGTGGAGTGGGGGTGGGGTAGGAGCGGGGGCAGCTTTCCTGGCCGGCTCAGCCAGGCGGGCGATCAGACTGGCCACTGGAGCAGCACGCAGCTGCATAGTTTGTGTATGGGTAAGGGTGGCCGTGGTTTACAGTTTGGTTCACTGGCTCTCAGCACCGCCGCTATAAAAATTGTTCCAGCACCCCTGGCCATGTGACTTTGTTGACCAGTCATACAGTTCAAATGGTGAATTCTGCATCTAAAATACTCACAGAGCACTTGCTGTGAACAGTTTATAAAACACCCATAGGCACAAAGGTGTTTTTAAAAATTAATCACCTAACTATAACAAACAACATGGACATTTATGAAAATCCTGATCGGTTCATGGACAGCCTGAGAACAGAAAAAAGGGCCAAATTTGACACACAAATGGCTTGTGGCAAAAAGTTTGACCATCTCTAGATTCAGCATGGTCCATACATTTCATGTTCCAGGTTTTGTGCTCATAATGCAAACTGATCATTATTTTTATGATTAAGGCAACAAGAGCAGCGCTTGCAGCAGAAGAGTCAAAGGTTGAGAGACTGAAGGCTCAGCTTAAGGAATTGTTCCGGTTTTCACAGAATATACAACCACTCTCTGACGGTGTTGTAGCCGCAATACGGGAATATCAAAGGTATTTATCAGTGGGGAATGTGGGTGGGGTCGGCTAGCAGTTTGACATAAAACTTCACTGGGGACCGAATGGCTCCAAGAATCAGCAGGGGCCCGTGGAAAAAGTGCAAGTTAGACTGACCTTAGGTGGCAGAGTCACAAAGGGTTTGGGGGGGTTTCTTTTGTTTTTCTTTTTTACTGGTGATAGCCACATCCCACGTTTCAGTTAACTTTGCTGCCTTGGGACCAGTTCCTGGAACCTTGCTGAGAAGCATTGACTCAGGAGAAGTCCCAGAAGACCTCAACTCCCGTTTAGGCACCAAAATAAATAGCCAGATTTTTAGAAGAGCTCAGTCCATTGTGCGTTGGCCTCATTTGGCATTCCGGCTAGAAGTGTTGCAACATGAGCTGCTCAGTGGCTGAATACTTCCATAAATCTGGCCCTAGTTCTGAGTGCTAGAAAATCTCTTTCTTAGGGCCCAAGCCTGCTTCCATTGAGGTGAGTAGGAGTTTTGCTTCTGACCTCAATGGGAGCAAGATCATGCATTTACATGTTAAAAATAGCAAAGGAAACTGATCTTTGTGGTTTCTCTGATGTAGTGGGAAGATTTGACTGTGTGTACAGTATATTGTCAGGCTCCGTAATGGTTTGGAACACAAATTCCTTATCTCCTGCTCTTGGATCCCTCTCTTGCTGTACCGTGTATAGTCTGGATGAAATATTTGGTTTGACTGCTTGTTTTAGCATTGTAGAATCAGTATTTTTATTTTTTTGATTGCTTTTCATGCTCAACTAAAAATCAGACTGGGAACTGTTGTTGTAAATGGTTTGGCTGAATTACTGCAGAGTGCACATGGCCTTTTTCTGGGAGGTTTGTTTTGATGAATCATTCCCTTCCCAGTTATCTGTCAGGGCTTATTCTAGCTTCTCTGACTACCTACCTCCTGTTTCCTGTTTCCATTTTCGGGCTGGAAACATTGCAAATCTAGCCTCTCCCTGTGCTTTAGCACTTCCGCTTCCAGGCTGTCTGGAATCAGGAAGTTCAGAGGCTGCAGGTAGCAAACTTCAAGAAAGGATCAGTCTGAGAAGGGAAAAAGAAGGTCAGTTTATTTTTATTGTATCTAAACTGGTTTTCCTATCCCTAGAGCAGACTGTGCTGGCAAATGGAAAAAGATTGGAGGAATAAAATTGATGCAGAAAAGCAAGCACTTCACATTTAAAAAATTAAACAAACTGGGATTTATTTTCCACTGAAGAACAATTATAGGAGACTTAAACTTGCCTCTGATCAGAAATCAGTGACTGTTTAATGAGTTGCCAGCTTTTCCCATTACTCCTGCTTCTTTGAAAGGCGTGGCAAAGTCACAGGCTGCTGCTGGCAGAGGCTGTAGAGTGGATGGCAAAGGAAGTAATAACAGAGATTTCCATCTGTGGATTTCAGGGCCCTCAGAAAGCAGCTAAGCTCATTGCAGACACCCCTGTGACATGTGGGTAACTAGTATTATCTCCATTTCAGAGAGGGGGAAGCAGATGCAGAAAAGTGAAATTAGCCAAGATTGCATTGGAAGTCTGTGGTATAACTAGGAGTTGAATTCTAGTCTCTTGATTCTCATTCCTGTGTCTTAACAGAACAATGTTTCCTTTTATGCATAAACTTTATACTGCAAGATGCTCCTGACTTCAGGATCCAAGGTCAGGAAAGCATAGGGAAGTAGGAGATAACTGTAGGGGGGTCTGCCACTGGGAAGGGAACTGCATAAGTTACTCTCACAACCCCACAGCATTTAGGACCAGCCTTCATACTGGGAACCTGGATATTTAAACCATATATTAGTTTAATGAGTGTTTGCTATTTTAATTTATCCACTGATTTAACTTGACACACAAATGATTCTAAGAAGTTTAAGAAATCTAGAATGAAAGACCAGGAAAATTATTTGTGTCCCCTTTATTCTGGGCAATTTTGGGTTATCAAACATTTATTTTTTGTGTGTAAAGATTTAAAAAAAAAATTAAAAATGGACCAAAACTCCCTTTTCATGTATAAATGCTAAAGGGGGGTGCAGCTAAACGCTAGGTTTCTTAGATGTACGTACATGGCTTGTTTCTCCCATCCACCAGCCACGGTGTTCCTTTGCTCTTGGTGGATAATACTGAAGGTAACAAATGGAACACAATGAGATTGTTTGGCCTTGGAACTGCCAGGCCAGATTTCATCCCTGGTACATCTCCACTGATTTCAGTGGAGTTGGAGCAGAGATGAATGTGTCCCTCCAGATCTAAGCAGGGTTTGTTGGACGTCTGACTGGCAGAAGCAGCTGCCTAGTAAAGGGTGGACAAAGCCAGGAGTACACAAGGAGAAAACTGAGGTTCTTTGTGTTGGGTGGAGCAGGCACACAAGGATTGTGCTATTTGTTTCTCAGTGAATTGCACATTTAGCTAAAGATTTCACTTTAATCATTCTCTCCATTATCTGCTTATTCTTGCAGGGTCAAGGGAAAGACATTTAAAATGAGCACTGGGACTGAAACTGAGCTCAGGCAGAGTTTTCAAAATCCACTGCGAGAGTTCCAGCTGTGGAAGCCATCAGCTCAGAGACTTCTGGACTCCACTGCTAACGTTGCTGAGCCCTCCCTGACACATGCTTTCTTACTTCAGATTGAGGTAGAGAGTTGCAGCTAAGTTAGGAAGCCAGTATCTTGTTCGCACGGCACAAGCTGTAGTGACATGTGCACGAATGCAGCTGTCTGATGGCGACAACTGAGAATGTTTTCCAGTTCCTGTAGGAAATAACACACTGCTGAAACTCAGGCCTACATCTTCACTAATTGTAACAAAATCACATCATTTTGAGCATTCTATTTAATGAGCTAGAGTTGCCAGTTGAGTAAGGAATGTTATAGAAGAGCTAAGTGCCTTATTATTGCCTTTGGCAGTAACCCCAAATCCATCTGGGTTGGAAATCTGAGAACTCCATTAATACTTTTCTAATAATATAGTTTAGAGATGAAGATGCATAATTGCTGCATGCACCCATGAATTGAGTAGTGATGGCGAAACCCTCACTCCTTGGATCTCTGGAATAAATGCTTTCATAAACAGGGATCAAACTGAACCATAACTCTGATAAGACAGTTTCATGTCAGGCCCCTGTAGCTGAGTAGGCTTCCTTCATGCAGGTCAGCAAAGCAGCTGCAGAACCAAAGAAGCAGTCCGGTTTATAGAAAAGAAATATTGTGAGCAGAGTTTACTCCTTCCTGATGCAGTTTGTGGTATAGCAGCCTGAGTCATACATTGTACCAGGACTGGAGTAGGCCCGCAGAGCCCTGCAGTGTTGCCCACAGCTTCCTCCTTTTAAGAGTGTAGACGACAGATTCCAGCAAACAATGCTTCACCTTGATGCGAGCAGCCAGGCTTCATGCTGAGCCATTGGGCCTCATCTCCATATTAGGGATGAAGGTAGTCACCTTCTGGGTCCCTTTATTTTAAAAAAATGAGTGCTGCCCTGAGGGTTCTGGCAAGTTGCTGAGTTGGCTCTCGGCTGGGCATACTGTGGGTGCCTTGTGGTATAGCAGGTATGCTCAAGATACTGTTGTCCTACAGTCATGGCCTTGCTGTTTTTCTGTGCATTTGTCACCTGATCCACTCATGTAGTCCTTGGTGTTCCGATTTCACTAGAAGAATTGCTCTCCTGTAGGCATGCCTGGCTCAGAGCTCCCAGTTCAAGGAGAAGTTGATGATGTTACAGCTGAAGAAGGATTTGCTAAGCAGTATCTTTGGTGAGGAGAGAGCAAAGTCTCTCCTCGTGGAAGTAACCGATACGGCAAAGGAGAGAGAAATTCTACACAAAAGTCTGCTGCAAAGGAGAAGCAGACTGCAGGTGAGCAGTTAATATTAAGTTCACTCCAAGGCCAGCTTACTATTTAATATCCAGGCCAAAGATTGTGATTAATCTTTTATTAATCCAGATTTGTATAAATAAATTCACGAATACTAATCAACTGTGTCTGATGCATTTTGTAGATTAATAGAAACGTAGATTATTGTGCAGGGCAGCTGCTTATTTGCTCAGAGTGTCAAGTAGACCCTCACAAAATAATATAACTGTAGTTATATTGAGTGCTCTTTTTGCTCTTTCTGCCTAGAGTTTGGTAACTCAACATAAAGACTTTGATGCAGGCTTTGTGCCTCTGCAGAAGAAGTTATCTGCTATCAGAGCCAAAGTAGATCTAGAGAATGAACCACAACCTGACCTTTTAGGTAAAGAAACACGACTCCAGAGACTACAGGTATGTTACAGTGATGGTTATCTATGCTACTTGCATGTTAATCATGTTCACGTTGGCAGATGGCCTGACTGATTTATTTTCCTTCTAGGCAAAATGTATAATTTATTAATGTCAGAAGTACCGGGGGGCAAGGAGAAGTCCTTCTTTGCTTGACTTGTCACACCAGTCTGATTCTAGATTATCTGATTCTAGAAAGATGTTTTTTCTATGATAAATGTATACAGCCTGGTTCTGATCTCACAGTGGTGAGAATCGGGGTTGGGAATTGGGATATTTCCTGTAGTGCAAAGAGAAACGAGCGACACAGCTGGGTCAACCTAACTTTTTAGTGCAGACCTAGTCTCAGTGACAGCAAAATCAAGTTCTTAAATTGCTGCTATTTTGATGCTATTGTACCATTTGTGGTGCTTTAATTAGCCTACTAGCAGCAAGCATGCTATCACTTGGCTTCTTTGTAATCAGCTGCTAATGTATCAGAAAGCCTGCTGGCTTCTTTTGTAAATTTTCAGTTCTAGGCATCAGAAACTAAATTGCTTTAAAATTAGTTATTTTTCTTTAATACATCTCATGCTGTCAAATGGAACCAACTTCAGAATCAATGTTCTCACCTGTCTTGTAGGGCCAAATCGTGTTCAGTATGTAAGTAGCCAATGTACAGTATTCCTTTTTTTCTATAGATGATCCAAGAAGAGTTGGCAGAGTTTATAGTTCAAATGGAAGAGCTGGAGAATCTAGTTCAATCTAATCCCACCCACAGGCATAAAATGAACCAGCTTTCATCTGACTATCAGATACTGAAGAGATCTCTGGAGGTAACTCATCATTTAGTGGAGAATTTAAAGTGGCAACTGCGACAATTATCCTTTCACATTATCATAATGTCTGCTTTCAACCGCTGACATTTTCTGCTAGCGGAAGGCAGGGGCTGAGTTCTTATGGCCTTGATAAATCTTTAAACGTTCCCCAGTTTTCTCTGTTTTAATCTTCCTCACCCTACATTGTGGCCATCATCCTACCAACTGAGGCTACACTTAGATGTTGAAATATTTTGGTTGTGGGAGCAGGGAATTTTTACCTATATAGTAACCACTGCAGTTACATCTACAGTGGATGCAATTAGACCGTACTGCTCTAAAACACCTTTATACCAGTATATTTCCCTTTTTATAATAATAAATGGAGATATTCTATCTCCTAGAATTGGAAGGGACCTTGAAAGGTCATCAAGTCCAGCTCCCTGCCTTCACTAGCAGGACCAAGTACTGATTTTGCCCTAGATCCCTAAGTGGCCCCCTCAAGGATTGAACTCACAATGCTGGGTTTAGCAGGCCAATGCTCAAACCACTGAGCTATCCCTCCTCCCGTCCCATTCTATATGGGAATAGGTTATACCAGAATAAGCACCTTTATACCAATATAACTGTGTCCACACTATTGAGGGTTGTACAACTTTAACTACACCAATATAGTTAAACAATACAACTTTTGTGTTCAGACAAGTCGTGAGGAGTGGATAGACTCCCCTTTAGAGTCTATAAACACTACTATGTGTTGGTTTGGAAAGTCTCAATTGTGCAGTGTGAGGCTCCCCACTCTGTGGGACTGAATCCATTGCTGAGTGTCCAGATCTTTTTGGCTTGGGCTCATGCAATGTTCTTGGGATTTGCTGCATAGGGCATTTAGTACTGGGTCATCTGGAAGGTTTATCGCAGGCTTTATAAGACCTAAAAGTTAATGGACCAAAACCACTGCGGTTACATCAAGGACTGATTTGACCTAGGTCGGGGTTCTTAGCCTTTTTCTTGCTGAGGCCCCCCTCAGCATGCTATAAAAACGCCACGGCCTAGCGGGGGAAGAAGGGGAAGCGCTGGGCTCCAGGCCGGGGGAGGACCCTTGGGCATAGGCATAGTTTTACTTCTATTTTGGTGGGGGGCAAGGGGTGGTGGGGCTTGATCCAGCTCTGCACAGCATGGTCCAGGGATGGAGTGCCACCTCCACCCACTGACTCACTCAGGAAACCACCAGTCTGTCTGGGCTGAGGAGGGATGTAACCAAAAAATATAACTCAAAGGGGGACTCGGTTCAAAACATTTGAAAACCGCTCAGGGTGCAGGGAGGAGGTAGCTAGGGGCTGTGTGTGGGCAAGGGGGTAGCTCACAGTGCAGGAAAGGGTTAGCTATGGCCTGTGTGTGAGCAGGGGGGGTAGCTCAGGGTGCAGGCAGGGAGGGAGTAGCTGGGGCTGTGTGTGGGCAGGGGAGTAGCTCAGGGTGCAGGGAAGGGGGTAACTGGGGCTGTGTGCAGGCAGAGGGATAGCTCACGGTGCAGGCAGGGGGTAGCTAGGGGCTGTGTGCAGGCATGGGGGAAGTGTACAGGGAAGGGGTAGCTAGGGGCTGTGTGTGGGCAGGGGGGTAGCTCACAGTGTAGGGAAGGGGTAGCTAAGGGCTGTGTGTGAGCAGGGGGTGTAGCTCAGGGTGCAGGCAGGGAGGGAGTAGCTGGGGCTGTGTGTGGGCAGGGGAGTAGCTCAGGGTGCAGGGAAGGGGGTAACGGGCTGTGTGCAGGCAGGGGGATAGCTCACGGTGCAGGTAGGGGGTAGCTAGGGGCTGTGTGCAGGCATGGGGGTAGTGTACAGGGAAGGGGTAGCTAGGGGCTGTGTGTGGGCAGGGGAGTAGCTCAGGGTGCAGGGAGGGGGGTAGCTGGGGCTGTGTGCAGGCAAAGGGGTAGCTCAAGGTGCAGGCAGGGGGTAGCTAGGGCTGTGTACAGGCGGGGGGGGCTCCCAGTGCAGCTCCCAGCTTCAGGGCGGAGCATTGAGGCTCCCAGCTTCAGCCCCCTGCTACTCCTGGCTTGGTGAGGAGGGGAGGTTTGCCAGTTTCAGCCCTGCACTGCTCCCGGATGGGGGGCAGGCGGTGCCGATTTTAGTTCCACGCCATGCCCGTCTTAAGCACTGGGGCTTGGGGCACCAGGTTTTGGCCTCGGGGCTCCGCGGCCCCCCTGAAAAGGCTCACGGACCCTCAGGGGCTCGCAGATCCCCAGTTGAGAACTGCTGACCGAAAGTATTTTGTTACATGTAAAGACAGCTATAAAAATCTTTCCTCCCAAAACAAACTGAGAGCGTGTAAAATTCTCTTAGGCTAGGTCCACACTACCCGCCTGATTCGGCGGGTAGAGATCGATCTTCTGGGATCGATTTATCGCGTCTCATCTGGACGCGATAAATCGATCCCAGAAGCGCTCCCCCGTCGACTGTGGAACTCCTGCTCGCCAAGAGGAGGAAGCGCTGTCGACGGGGGAGCTTGCCTGCGCCGCGTGGACCCGCAGTAAGTAAACTTAGTTCGATCTAGGAAACGTCGACTTCAGCTACGCTATTCTCGTAGCTGAAGTTGCGTTTCCTAGATCGATCCCCCGCCCCAGTGTGGACCAAGCCTTAGTTTGCTATGTCACTAAAAAAATTATCCGTAATAAAATTTGACTCTAATATGCTAGGGAATTCTAGTTTTTAATCACAAATAGTAGACAAATATATCACTAAAATAGTATTTTTCCAGGTAAAAGTACCATATGGCAGATCCCTTTCTATTATATCTAGTGTGATTTTGCATGCAAAGAGGGGAGGAGGCAGTACTTAGTTCAGATACTAAAATATAGGATTTTTCACTTTGAGTCATCTGTAAAGAGGGAAACTATTCTAATACATAATGCCCCACCATGTGGCTAAGCTCAGATCTGCAGGAGCTTGTAGATATCCAGTTAGGAGGTGCATTCCATGTCATGGTACTAAACAGCTAAGAGTTTCTGCCTTTCATCCGTATTTTTATTTCCTCTCTTTGTGTTTCTATAGCATCCGTCGCCATAGTCTCTCTTGTGAAGCCTGCTGTCTCTTTGTGTTCTATCACTGATGTGTTTTGGTGACTCCTGGTATTTTTAGATCATCCTGGCACGGACTGAGAAGCACGTTCGGGAGCATTGGACGTTCAATAACAAACTGTCAGACCTTCAGCGGTGGATCACAATGACTGAACAGAAGTTGGAATCCTATCAGGATGCCAGTGGGGAAAGGAACACGGAGAGCAAAGTCGCAGACCTGGAGGTGAGGACCACATCTTGGCATATGATGTCATCATCCATTTGCTTTTGTGATCGAAGCAGCAGGTAGATGTTTAGGGGAAGTGGTGTGTTCCCCTGGGCTCCATTTGCATTTGCCATGTAAACTGGTGGACAGAAGATTCCTACTGCCTAACTGGACTGCTCTATGATGAGTGCATGATGATCTGGATGGTTAGGGCAAAAGAAGCATCAAGCTTCTGTTGAAATGTTTGCAGCATCATTAAAGGAAAATCCAGTCTTGAAAGTGAATTCCTCCTGGCAGGATGGTTTCTCCAGACACACAGCAATGTAGCATTAAATGGTAGGTTACTCTACTGGTTTATCCTACATTGCATTTATTTGTGCAAAAGGGAAAATGTCCCCGTTCCCACAGTTGCTCAATTTTCCCTTCATGGAAATACTTTGGGGTCAAATTCACTCATACTGGTGATTTACACTTCCTGGGCTGATTGGCCCTTGAGCGGGAAGCAGCAGCTTTAATTTCCATTGGGGGCTCCAGAGAAGCCCCACAGTGTTACCCTGCAGCAGGGACGTACTAGCTACACCTCTTCCCTAATCCCATGCTACCCACTTCTTGGGCTTTGCTGGATTCCTCCAGGAACCCCTAGCAGATCTTGCTGCTGGGGACCCGTAACTAGTGTAGTGCCAAGAGAAACGAGCTTAATCCTGGGCTGAACATAGCCCTTCATTTGACACAGGTATCCTGCATTGTGGTAAAGCTTCAGAAATAGCAGCGACACCTGAAAGTGACTGTGAGTGCTGTGAATTTCAGGGGCTGCTAGCTGAATTCCCAAGTAAAGAGATCCAGTTGCACCTTGTTGGGGCTCATGGCCAGCTGGTGATTGAGAGTTCTTCCCCAGAGGGGGCAGCACATGTCCATACTGAAATGAACCAGCTGACAGAATCTTTGAGATCACTCAAAAAAATGACAATCAGGTAAGTGTTCATATATGTCTTTCCCATGTCCCTTCAAGGGGGATTCTCTCTGCTGCTCTATAACCAGCCCTGCAAACGCTAAGCCTAAAGGAGTATTGAAAGTTAGGAGCTGTGCTTAATTCTCGTTTGACTGCAGTGGAGTTACTCCTGATTTACGCTGGTGTAAGAAGGTGGAGACTCAGGCCAACTGTGTCTATGACCTGCACAGTACCTCTTCTCAGACTTCAGCCAGGATATTGTGGTCTGTGAGCAGACACTGTACCTGGCAAATCTCCCTTAGGCCTGAGCCAACAGGAGCTTTGCAGTACTTGAGTCAGGAAATAAGGCTTTGGATGAGAGTGTTGCAGAAGTGAACAGAGAGAAAAGTCTGGATCTTGGAGAGGTTATGGAGGAGGAAGAGGAGGCAAGACTTGGATATTGCCTGCATATGTGGGGCTAGGGAGAGAGCAGAGTCAGAAGTGCCTCTGGGCTTAGAGACCTGAGGGTGACATTGTTAGTGATGGCAGAGAAGAGGACTTAGGTGGGGGGAGTTGAGACGCTCACCCAGGCACGGTGATAGCGTGTCTAGGTTAATTATCATGATCCGCCACCCCAAACTGACACAGTCTCCACCTCCCCTGTATCCTTCAAGCATTAGTAGGAGATAATGAGACTCTGAGCTGTGCCTCTTGCAGCCACAACAAACGAGCTGTAATGGGGGTGACAGTTTCACACAGTTTTGTGTTGAAACCTCATTAGATTTCAGAGCATGGCTTCCAAGGATAAACAATTCAAATTAAAGCCGTTCAGAAACAAGCCAAGCCAAACACACACACACACACAGAGCTCACTCTTTAATTAGGTCTTGCCGGCAGTTAAGTGTCACTTTGGAAGACATTCTTACCCCTGCCATTACCAGATGCCTTGGCTGTTACCTGTCAAGGAATGCTGCTTAATTAGAACCACACATTCCCTCTCCGTCTCTGCGGTGAGCTCCTGGGTTCTTTTACAAGTGGTTTGTCTGGATTACCACGTGCTTGGGAGGAGTTCTCTGGCTCTCGAGATTTCTGTCGGTGACCTAGATTTTGTTGAGAAATACACAAAGAAATAACAGGTTGCTCACCTGCTTCTGATGATTTTTTTTTTTTTTTGAGCACTCTCAATTATTTTCGTTTTGGAATTTGCTCCCTCAAATGGCTCTCTCCAAATGAGACAAAAGTGCTTCTATCCATTAATGCCAATTTCTGGTTTATTTTCCACTCAGCATAAAAAGACCTTTCACATGGTATCTAACCTCACACTAGTTTTGTGATGGGTTGGACCCCCCTTCTGGGATGCCATCTGATGTACTGGGATTTCACTGAGCCTGCCTGTTCCACTAGCCTGGGCTCCCTCTCCCTGTTTTGCTGAATTAGGCTCTCCGGCCTCTGGCAGCATACGCACACACATAGGTAGGGATGCACCAGCTATAGAATCACACAGAGTCTGCAAACAGAAGACTCAGCTAGGAAATTGACCAGCACTCAAGTGCAGCTCCCCCCTGGAAAGTCTACCCAAAATAATATTGTCTTGCGCTGTAGAGAAATCTATACAACGTAAGCTCATAAATTCGACCCCTCCCTCAATGTGGAGGAAGATATGCACAACTTCTTGTCTCTCCTCCTCCCCCACCCCGCCCAGTTAGAAATTGTACAAACTGGGTTTAATAATAAACAAAAATAAGTTAATTAACTATAAAAGGCAGATTTTAAGTGATTATAAGGGATAGCAAACAGAACAAGGCAGATTACTAAGCAAATAAAACAAAACATGCATACTAAGCTTAAGATCTTAGAGAGACTGGTTTCAAGAAATAATTTCTCACCCTAAATGTTGTTTTAGGCAAGTTGCAGAGTTTCTGTAGCTTAGAGTTCCAGTTATTTCTCTTTACAGACTAGACTCCTGTCTTAGTCTGGACTCAGCCCTTGCCTTTCCCACTGCCTAATTCCTTTGTCTCTTCAGGTACTTTCAGCAGTCTTTCTTCTTGGGCAGGAAGGCAATGGAGAAGAGTCTTGTTTTCCTTACTCTCCAGCCTTAAATAAAATTTACATACGGTGGGAATCTTTTGTTTCCCAGTTTTGACCTCCCCTCCTTTTAGTGGAAAATTACTAGAAGTCCAAGAGGGTGTTTAGTACCAGGTGACAGGCCAACTGACCTAGTAGTGTCAGCCTCTCAGGGAAGAGAGAGATTAGTATTTTCAAAGTCTTATTGTTTCTTCGTAATGACCCACCAAGGCTGATGGCCTTTTGTCTGGTGGGTGTCTCCCAAATACACACACAGTTGTAATTGTTACATAGTCAATATTCCTAACTTTCGATACAGAAATGATACATGCATACAAATTGGATAATCACATTCAGTAAATCATAACCTTTCCGATGATACCTTACAAGACCCATCTTGCATAAAATATATCTGTTATGACATAAGCATATTTCCATAAAGAATATGGGGTGTAATGTCACAAGCTCCGTCTGGCTTTCACTCAGCCCTGACCTAGAACTTCGAGCTTGTCTCTCCCTTCCCGCCAAACACTCTTGGCTCTGCCAGTGCTACTGTCTTTTTTTTTCCTTCTCCTTTTTCTATCTTCATGCCTTCTTTCATGCTTCTCCTTCCCTCCTCCTCGCAACTCTTTAACCTGGCCACCACCACTTCCTCATTCAGATCCCACGTCTGCTGTGGCACCTCTGAGAATTAAGCTAATAAAAATTGTATTAAGAAATCCGCATTTAGCAAAACCCCCAAGATGTATCTGTGACCCTTTCCCTACCATTCCCCTTACTCCATTTTTGTTTATGACCATCACTACTTGTGTTATGTCCACACTGAGAGTGGGCTCCCGTCAGGCCATGGGCTGTGTAATTATCTGTTTGAGTGCAGTTGGTGCACTGTCGGGCTGGGTGCTCATTGAATAAAATAACCCACCAATAACAATGGCTAGCTTTCCTGACACTACGCTCTCCTGTATCTGCTATGCCTCTTCTGCAGTGCAATCCCATCCCTCGGTCCATTGTATTCCCCTGTTTTAAAGCACATTTCTTCTCTCATAGGCTGGATCATCTTCCCAGACTCATCAACCCTTTTGGCTTACTCTGAAGCCTCTAATAATAAACTAATTATCTTCAAGTCCTGCCTGCTACTGCTCCAGAGTAAGGCTTGCTAAAATCTCTAGCTACTACTGACTCACTACAGAGCTCAGTGCAACCCACCCTTGATGTTCTGAGGCATTTCTTTCATTCATTATTTTTCAGGCTGTTGTCTGTTCTTCTGTTGGCTGCTTTAGCCTCCCCCTTCCCCTCCACCCCCGCTTCTTTTAAAATGAGCTGTTCTGTTATTGGTATGTCTTCACCGCAGAGGTAACTAGCGGTTTGCACTTGAGTTATTTCTCTCATGTTTGCCTAGCTCAAGTGAGAGCAGCTGCACTGCAAAATAATACTTGAGTTTCTGTGTCTGCCCTGCACTCGTGTGGCACTGAGACTTCGTAGGACATGTCCCATGGTCACGCTGGGAATTCTTTCGCCGTGTATTGTGAGAGAGAAGGCCAGAGCTATGCTGCTGTAGCAGCTGTAGTGTAGACATAACCTTAGACCTTGTCTGCACTTACATTTTATAGCGCTCTAACTTGCTGGCTCAGGGGGGGTGAAAAATCACCCCCTGAGCACAGCAAGTTTGAGTGCTTTAAAGCGCTAGTGTGGACAGGCCCCGAGTGCTGGGAGATGCGCTCCCAGCACCTGCAGCTATTCCCTTCGTGGAAGTGGATTACCAGGAGCGTTGGGAGAGCTCTCTCTCAGCGCTCACGCATGACCACACTCACATTTCAAAACACTGCTGCGGGAGCGCTCCTGCAGCAGCGCTTTGAAGTTTCTAGTGTAGACGTAGCCTCAGCATTTCTGTGCCTCATTCCCCAACTGTAAAATGGGGATAATAATCCCTACTTCACAAGGATGCTGTGAGGTTAAATTCATCATAGCTGGTGAGTCAGTCAGGTATTCCCCTGATGGGAGCCATATAAGCAACTTAGAGCACTCTGCCTGCACCATGCTCCCAGTCCCTGAGGTTTGGGAATGAAGAATATGTTCGGGAGCCAAAAGTTGATCTCCTGGTGGCATTTCATTATCTGCACTTTGCTAACTGGAGTCCTTGAAAATAAAATGACAGCATCAGCGGGCACAAATTATGTATTCTAGCTATGTTAATTATGTGAGCTTTCTGGATGTACATAAATACAGCACTATATTAAATCTATAGGCAATACCAGCAGACCTTGATATTAACTGTTTAGAATATTTTAGATTGTCAAAACATAGTTGTGCACCAAGAAACACTCCTGATATGGATCCTTAGAGGAAAGGATACTTAAAGAGGCAGAGCCTAAAATTATAGATGGGCCTGAACCAAACCCCAAGAGCCAAGCGCTTCCAAACTGAGAAAGTTTGGATCCAGTTCAGGCCCATCTCTGTGTGGTAGGGGGAAATGAGGAATGGAAGGGCTAAAGGGATGCTAGCAACATTAAAAAAAAATCACCCTCTTTTCCAAGATAGTCATTTTAGGTGTTAACTGTAACTCAGACAATAGAGGAAAAGGTTTCTCATGTTGTTTACTATATATATTTTGACAGTACTTTGTTGTTAATTTCACTGGTTCCCATGTGTAGTGTTTCCACACTACAATAATGGAGAGAACATATTTTTTAAATATGCAAATGTGATGGTAAAACCCACAAAAGCTGGCAGGGACATTCAGGCTCAGGCATAGAACCTGAAACTACCTTTAACTTCCCTTTTTAAAAGGGCCTAGATTTCAAGTTGACAGTATCCCTTTCAGGGACTAGCCCATAGTCATGCAGGAAGTCTGTGGTAGACAGGAATAGAACCCAGATCAGCTGACTCCTGCTGTTGTGCCTTAACCACAAGACCATCCTTCTCTTCTGAAAGTACATCAACTGTACTTTTCCAAGGAGCCACTTCTGGAGTTGGCTCTTAATGTTTTGCAACATGCTAAGCAGAGCTAATCTTCTTTCTTACCTATCTATTCTCATTGTATTTATAGCAGCGTTCACTATAGTACCTAGCGCTATTCAGATTTGCTGGTCCTTGCTGTACTTCTAACAAAGTGCTGTGCATGCGCATGTGCCCATATTCACACAAAAATAACCTGCACCAACTTGTACAGTGTGGAGCTACATTTATATGATTAGGGTTACTGGTGATGCTCCAGTGATTACTTGCTACCAGAAAAGCCTCTTGGTACCCTAATCAGCCAGACATGACCCCAGTAGAGGGGGCACCAGAACTGCTACATGGGACAGTAGTGGGGGGCATCCAAGTTTGAGTCCTGTGCTTTTTCATTTGCTTTCCAGGGGCTTGAAGCACTGTAGAGACAGGGGGCTCAAGATGGTGCAAGGAGGAAGAATGTCAAGGAAATCAACAGACAGGCTTTAATACTTCAGCCTATCAGTGATGTTGCTTTGCAGAGAAGAGTGTTGTTCTGATAACTTTCCTTAAAGAGCTACAAGTCAGCTCTAGCCCTGACTACTACGAATACTTTGTAACACTGCTGATTTGTTACTTATTCTTACTTTATTAATAGTAAGGAAATAATAATAATATTTTTAAGCATAGGTATGTTGGTTTGGTTCCCCATCCCTTCGCCCCATTCCATGAATGTATCAGTTGTCAGCATCACTGCATTGACTTCTCTGATTTTGTATTTTCAAGCCTCCTCAGCAGCATGCAGCCAAATACAACAGTGGTTGATACGGGGAAGAATATAACCATTGTGGGTAATCCACTGACGACTGGGTTTGCCTTTGGCTCTTCAGCGGTAACTCTCAAGCACGCCCAGGTGAGAGAAATAATCTGTATCAGCATTCCTTAATAACTTTACAAAGCCCATTCCCTTGGTTCTGTCTGGTACCGTATGTACAACTCTCCAATTTGCAAAGTCCAGCAAACATCTGAAACGTGGGGATCAAGGCTCTGAGCCTTACTGGGTCATTAGAAAGCACATCCGACATCTTCAATTTGCAAAGGCTGATGTAGGAGCATAGCTTCATGACTCCCATACAAATCAGTGGAAGTCACTCAGTCAAACTCACATGTACTGTTTTGGATATGAAACGGTATGTGTTATAGTAGAGACCCTTGTAAATAGTACCATTATGCCAGGCAGGGAGCTAGGGAAAAAAACACCTGGAACCGTCTGTGTTTTGCTAAATTCCTCATTCCACTGTCAAATTTTAGTAGAGCAAACCCAGTGCCAGATTCTCAGATGGTATAAATCAGCATAGCTCCAGTGCAGATGGTTTACACCAGCTGAGGACCTGGCCCTCCATCTCCTTCCTGTGACCAGTTAATTATAACTTAAATCACAGATGGATGGTGCCTCCTGCTCCATTTCCAATTATTTTATCCTTCTACATGCATAACTCCTATGAAAATCATAGGGGATTTTGTCTACATGGGAAATCCAGACCTAAAGTTCTTCCTTATATTGAGAGCCTGTGGAACTTGAGACTTCAGTGGAAGGTGAGGGTGCTCAGCACCTCTCATGAGGCACTCAGCAATTTGTAGAATTGGCCTCAGTTGAGATGAGACAGGAGAGACCAGACCTGGACCCTGGTGATGCCCCACTGGAGTCAATGGGAATTCAGCAGGAACATGATTGGCTGGTGGTGTCTGAAGGCAGTAATAATAATGTATGTTTCCTTTTTTATAAATTCCTGTTTGGGTTTTGTTCTGTGACTCAGGTGAAGGTGAGCAAAGAGGAAGAGAACAGTCACCTCCTTAAACTCATGAAGGACTTTGAACAGTGGTTACATGTAGAAAATGACAAACTGAGCAAGATTCTTGTCATGAAACCCTCCAGTTGTGAAGAAGTTAAAGCAATACACAGCAAGCTAAAGGTTGGTTTTCAAACACTAATTTTCTGAGTGTAGGGAATTATGTTGGGAGATGAACATAAGAATGGCCATCCTGTGTCATACCAATGGTCTATCTAGCCCAGTATCTTGTCTTCTCATAGGGGCCAGTTCCAGATTGTTCAGAGGGAATGAACAGAACAGGGCAATTATCAAGTGATCTATCCCCTGTCGTCCAGTACCAACTTCTGGCAGTCAGAGGTTTAGGGACACATGCAGCATGGAGTTGCATCCCCAAGTATCTTAGCTAATGGGCATGAATGGACCTATCCTCCAAGAACTTATCTAATTCTTTTTTGAATCCAGTTATACATTTGACATTCACAACATCCCCAGGCAGCAAGTTCCACAGGTTCACTGTGTGTTGTGTGAAGAACTACTTTCTTATGTTTGTTTTAAATCTGCTGCCTATTAATTTCATTGGGTTACCCCTAGTTCTTGTGTTATATCAAGGGGTAGATAACACTTCCCTATTCACTTTCACCACACATTCGTGATTTTATAGACCTCTATCATGTCCTCTCTCAGTCATCTCTTTTCTAAGCTGAGCAGTCCCAGTCTTTTTAACTCTCCTCATATGGAATTTGTTCCATACCCCCAATCACTTTTGTTGCCCTTCTCTGTATTTTGTTCCAATTCTAATATCTTTTCTGAGATGGGACAACCGAACCGCGTGCTGTATTCAAGGGGTGGTCATACCATGAATTCATACAGTGGCATTTATACATTGAGTGGATGTTTTCAGAGAACTATCTACAGTGACTCCAAGATCTCTCTCTTGAGTGGTAGCAACTAATTTAGACCCCATCATTTTATATGTATAGTTGGGATTATCTTTTCCAATGTGCATTGCATTGTACTTGTCAGCATTGAATTTCATCTTTCTATTTTGTTGCCCAGTCTAGTGAGATCCCTTTGTAACTCTTCACAGTCAGCTATGAACTTAACTGTCTTCAGTAATTTAGTATCTGCAGATTTTGCCACCACACTGACACTTTTACAGACACAGGTGCTGCAACACCCCCTGATTTGAAGTGGCTTCCATTATATACAGGGTTTACAGTTTGGTTCAATGGCTCTCAGCACCCCTGTTTACAGATCATTTATGAATATGTTGTACTGTGCACAGATCCTTGAGGGACCTCACTGTTTAATGCATTCCATTTCAAAACTGACCATTTATTTTCTGTCTTTTAACCAGTTACTGATACTTATGGGATAAGAGGGAAGGTCCTCTCGACTCATTGCTTTGCTTAAGACCCTTTCGTGAGGGACCTTGTCAAAGGCTTTCCCAACATCCAAGTACACTGTATCCACTGGATCACCTTTGTTCACATGTTTGACCCCCTCAAAGAAGTCTTATAGATTGATGAGGCGTGATTTCCCTTTACAAAAGCCGTGTTGACTCTTCCCGAACGTATTGTGTCCATGTATGTGTCGGGTCATTTTGTTCTTTTCTGTAGTTTCAACTAGTTTGCTTGGTACTGAAATTGGGTTTAGCAGCCTGCGATTGCCAGGATCAACTCTGGAGCTTTTTTTAAAAATAGCTCCCTGCCGGTCGTCTGATACAGAGGCTGATTTCAGCGAAAAGTTCTATATTCCAGATAGTAGTTCTGCAATTTCATATTTGAGTTCCTTCAGAACTTTTGGGTGAATATCATCGGGTCTTGATGACATATTACTGTTTAATTTCATCAAACTACCAATTCAAATCATTAATTTAGCTTCTGGGTGATGACCTTGTCTTTCTTGGTTGCTTCTTTAGCACCTCGATCATCCATTGACATGCTTCCTGCTCCTGATGTACTTGAAAAAATGTTTTGTTAGTTTCTGTGTCTTTTGCGGGTTGCTCTTCAAATTCTTTTTTGGCCTGCTTAATTGTATTTTTACTCTTGACTTGCTTATGCTCTTTATTGTCCTTTCTATTTGCCTCCAATTTTTAAAGGATGCCCTTTTGCCTCTCACCCCTCTTTTAGTCTGCTGTTTAGCAATGGTGGCATTTGTTTGGTCCTCTTACTGTTTTTTTTATTTGGGGTTTACATGTAGTTTGAATCTCTATTATGGTGTTTTAAAATAGTTTCCATGCAGCTTGCAGGCATTTCACTCTTGTGAATGTTCCTTTTAATTTCCATTTAACTAGCTTCCTCGTTTTTGTGTAGTTCCCCTTTTTGAAGTTAAATGCTACTGTGATAGGTTTCTTTGGTATTTTTCCCTCCACAAGGATGTTAAGCTTAAGTACATTATTGTTGGTTTTACTGAGTGGTTCAGCTATATGCACCTCTTGGACCAGATCCTGTGCACCACTTAGGACTAAATCAAGAATTGCCTCTCCCCTTGTGGGTTCCAGGACTAGCTGCTACAAGAAGCAGTCATTAATGGTGCCTAGAAATTTTATCTGTGAATCCTGTCTAATCTCCCTGAGCATTTCACAGTCACCACCATCCTGGTCAGTTAGTCAGCAGTATATTCCTACTGCTATACTCTTGTTATTCAAGTTTGGACTTTCTAAGGTACCATATTCTAAGATACAGTTTGATTCATTTAAGATTTGTACTATATTTGTCTCTTATGCTTTCTTCCACATATAATGTCACTCTCCCACCAGTACTACCTATTCTGTCATTCCTATATATTTTGTACCCTAGTATTACCATGTCCCATTGATTGTCATTGTTCTACCAAGTTTCTGTGATGTCTTTTATATCAGTATCTTCATTTAATGCCAGTCACTCAAGTTCTCCCATTTTAGTATTTAGACTTATAGCATTTGTATACAAGCACTTATAAAATTTGTCAATATTTAGTGGTCTGCCTTCATGTGATGCAATTGAATGGGACTCTTTTTCATTTGATTGTTTCTCTTCAGTTTACTACCTCTACTTTATCACTTTCTATCCTCTCCTCTTTACTAGGATATAGAGGTATGCTCTTTAATCAATCCTCTGCTAAGGAATGTATTACCTATCCTCTGTCTGAACTGTGTGCTCCTCCACAGCTGTCAGCTGTCCACTATCTCTTAGTTTAAAAACTTCTCTATGGCCTTTTTAATTTTACATGCCAACAATCTAGTTCCATTTTGGTTTAGGTGGAGCCCATCCTTCCTGTATAGGCTCCTCTTTTTCCAAAAGATTCCCCAGTTCCTAAATTGCTTCTCCCAACACCATCATCTCACCCATACATTGAGACTGTGCAGTTTTGCCTGTGGAACTGGAAGCATTTCAGAGAATGCTACATGGAGGTCCTGGACTTTAATTTCTTACCTAGCAGCCTAAATTTGGCCTCGAGGACCTCTCTATTACGTTTCCCTATGTCACTGGTACCTACATATACCACAACCACCACTCCTCCCCAGCACTGAACTTATGTCTATCTAGATGTCTCGAGAGGTTCACAAGCTTTGTACCTTCCAGGCAATTCACCATGTGGCTCTCCTGGTCATCACAAACCAACTACCGTATATACTCGTTCATAAGCTGAATTTTTTTAGTAAAAAAGGGAAGCACCAGAGAAGGGGGTCGGCTTATGAACGGGTATAGAGAGGGAGAGGGGGGACACAGTCCCTCCCCCCAACAGAGGGAGCAAGGAGAGGCAGCACAGCCAGCAGAGACAGAAGGGAAGAGGCAGGGCCAGAGTCTCTCCGCTTCTGGCCACGCTGCTCTCCCCCCAGCCTCCAAAGCAGCTGCAGCCCTGGGGCTGGCAGGCTGCAGCCGTGCCGCTCAGCCCCGCCCCCCAGAGCAGGCTGTGGCCACGCCGCCGGAGCATGCTGTGGCCATGCCGCCCAGCCCGCTGGAACATGCTGCGGCCGCGCCGCCCAGTCTGGCCCGTCGGAGCAGGCTGCGGCCGCGCTGCCCAGCCTGCCGGAGCAGCTCCAGCCAGGCCACAGACATCCTCCCCTGGCTCTCCCCAGATAAGATGGGAAGGGATGGGATGGGGAGAGTGGGGGGGTCCTGGGCTGGGGTCATGTGGGGGATGGTCACAGGGATTACTCCCCTGACTCCCACTTCTCCCCCCCAAAAAAAATTTCCCCACCAGTTGCTGTCCCAGCCCGTCAGGGTAAGCCACTGGAAGGCCAGGACACGTTGTTTACTTAGATTTACCTCTGTGCCTGCGGACGCTCGAGGTAAACCATCTCGGCCCCCCAGCGGCTTATCCTGATGGCCCGGGAGCCAAAGTTTGCTGATCCCTGAATTATAGGGTCGGCTTATGAACGGGTTATAAAAAAATTCCATTTTTACTTCTTGGGGGGGGGGTCGGCTTATAAACAAACCGGCTTATGATCGAGTATATACGGCATATATATATTTCTAATAGCTGAATCCCTGGTTACTATTATCTGTTTGTGTCTTATAACTGGGATTCCCTCCCCCGTAGGGGTATCCTCAGTACAAGAGGATACCAGGATATCATCTGGAAGGAGGGTCCCAACTATGGTATCTTTTCCCTCCATTCCAGCTTGATGTTCTTCTTTCCCAAGACTTTCATCCTCCTCCACAGTACAGGGGCTGAAATGTGGCCAGGAGCCTTTCCAAATTATTTAAAAGCTAAAATCAGCATCCAGGGCCATATCACATCTCCCTTCTATAAAACTCACAGGAGAGGTGGGTGTCCTGGGAAGCATTGGAGTTTTCCACAAATATTCCACTCTTTTAGGGGAGATCTGTAAGAGCCCCCATGCTGCAATGGAAAGCGTAACAACATTAGCGTAAGACATTTTCCCATGTCACAAACAGCCTTGTTTGGCACAGATATTCTAACATTTCTGGCTAAAATCTGTCTTTCATTTTTTATCCTCAGCATTTTAATACTTATAACCAATGCAATAAAATCCACCAACAATTACAACTATTAGAGCAAACCTAACAATAAAAATCCTCAATGTGGAGAAATTCTGCAGCTGTAGACCATCTAGATGAATATGTGATAGCAAAATAAAAATAAATGCATAAACGTAAATGCAGAGTTCCCACCAACTGGATGCAATGCTAATGTCCTTTAAAATGACGAAATCTCTTGTGTTGGCAAGGCAGTGATTCCTTTAAATGCCATGTTGCTGATGAGCTTGTCTTTCCCTGAAGGAGCTGCAGTCTCGTGTTCCTGAGGGGCAACGTCTTTTCGAAGATCTCCGTAGTCTTCAGACAGTTGTTGGGACCTCTGAAGATGTGGAGGACCTGCGTTATCAATGGATGCTCTACAAATCTAAACTCAAAGACTCCACCAGCTCATTGGTAGGTGAACAGGTATCGGAGTTGTTAGTATTAAAGACACTGTAGTACTTTTCCATGATTCTTTTAAGTAACCACTGCTTTTTGACAAATATGGTCCCAATCCAGCAAGGACATAAACATATGCTTAACTTTAAGCATATAGGTAGTCCCATTGAAGTCAATTGAATGTATTTATATATACACACACTTTCAATATTCAGTTAGAAATCCTGTGGCCTCTTTATCTCCACACAAGCAATGCTTGTTACTTTTGCTTGAGTAAACACTTCAGATTTGGCCCAATTGTGATATCATCTAACATGATATCATGTAAGGGACTGAGGCGTAGATGGTCTTGCCTAGTGGTCTCAGCGGGGCTGAGGTCTGTCCACCAGGGACAGGAGTTGCTGGGCTGGAGTTGGAGGAATCGCAAGGCTAGGTCTCATAAACAAGTGCCAGGATCAGAGGCAGAACCAGGTTAGAACTGAGAGGCAAGAATCAGGGTTGAAGTCAGCTGGAGTCAGAGATCAGGAGTAAAGGCAAAGTCTGGCATTGCAGCAGACTGAAATCTGTGTAGTTGCCCAGACAACTTCCTGGGGCAACCACTGGGGTTAAGTAGGAGCACTTGGCCAAACAAAGGGCTGCAGGGTATTGTCAGTCTGAGTCTCTTGGGTTGTATTTCCTGCGGCACCTACTCTCCACAGTGCTCCCTGGCTATGCCTCTATATGGCCTCCTAGTGGTACTGTGGGAATATCAACTCTCCTACATTCTACAGACCTGGGTTCTAGTCCCTGGGTCCTCACACCATGTATCATAGAATACCAGGTTGGAAGGGACCTCAGAAGGTCATTTAGTCTAACCCCCTACTCAAAGCAGGCCCAATCCCCAACTCATAGTTGGTGTGTGTAATATATAACTTTCTCTAAGACATGTAATGAGGAACTCTCAATCAGGGGCTTCCTTCTCTCCCCCACAGAATGTTGTTTTGCATAATTACTGTAACAAGGTTATATGTCCACAGAACTCTATTTGTATAATTGTCTTTTGTTCTGTGGTGCTCTGTGAGCCACTGTGATCAGTATAGTCAAGAACAGAACAGATTGTTTCAGAAAGAAGCTACAGAAGGAGCCAGATTCTTTATAACATTCGCTTCATGGGCTAAGCATTTGGAATGGTATAAAGGGCTGATGTCATAGACAATTGTAATGGATTTTAATGTGAGGACCAAAGTATAGGTCTGGGTAAACATAAAGCTTTATATCAGAGAGTTGTATATGAAAGCACTGTAAAGAAGGTGGAGTTTATCCAGTAACAAATACACCTCTATCCCGATATAACGCTGTCCTCGGGAGCCAAAAAATCTTACTGCATTATAGGTGAAACTGCATTATATCGAACTTGCTTTGATCTGCCGGAGCGTGCAGCCCTGCCTCCCTGGAGCGCTGCTTTACCGCGTTATAGCCGAATTTGTGTTCTATCGGGTCGCGTTGTATCGGGGTAGTGGTTTATTGCAAATAATGATAAAGATATTTGCAGTTAGTTTTAGCATAAATTTGCATAGTTAAGTCCTGATTTTCCGAAGTGACTAGTGATTCTGGGTGCCAAACTTTGAGGTCTGGTTTTCAGATTGTGGGTACCTGGCACTTTCGGCAATAAATCCTCTTTAAAGTATTGTAACTTGGACACCTGAAAAAAGATCTACCTAAAATGATTCAATATTTAGATTTCAGAGTGGTAGCCGTGTTAGTCTGTATCAGCAAAAAGAACGAGGAGTACTTGTGGCACCTTAGAGACTAACAAATTTATTTGAGTATAAGCTTTCGTGGGCTAAAACCCACTTCTTTGAATGCGCATCTTGGCTGTAAGGTGTGGGAGAAAATCTGTAATTTTTGTCCTTCTCCGCTAGTCTTCAAAGAAGCTGTCAATGAGTTTCAAATTGAAAGTATTTATTTAGAACACAAATCCTTTGATTTGCCGTGGAGGTGAAGAGCAGTCTCTGTTAATCAGAAATATTGTAAAATCAGAGTTATTGTGTGGTACATTTTTTGCCCAAGTACCTTGTGTAAGAATACATTTAGTCAATAGGTGTCAGTAAAATCAAAGCTATTTCTTAGGTAACACTGCATCTGACTTACATTGTTAGGAAACAAAATCCATTTGGGCTTTATTCCTGATGTGCATTTAAAAGCTCATTAAACACCAGTCACCTGCTGTTTCAGCCTATCCAGATGACCAGAAATTTGAAAGAAACGTTCCCCCTGTGAAATGAATATTCCGTTATAGGTTCCACTGGGATCTCAGGTTCATGGTATTTTGTGTTTGTGTTTATTTTTTTCATTATTTTTTTTTAACAGACTCCTAGATCTTTGGAAGAACCCGATGGATTCAGAAAGGTACAATATTTTCCAATCATTAAACTCAGAAATGTTAGATTAGAAGTTTCACAGATAATTACTTTTAAATGAGATTTTTTTAAGGTTCTTGAAAAGAGTTGGTTGCATTAGGATAAGTGTCTATGTGAAGCACCTTAATAAGGAAACTGCTCGTCCACAAAGCCTGGTGTACATTTAAAAATTAGTTCAACCTAGCTACGTTGTTCAGGGCTAGGTCGGTGGAAGAATTCTTGTGTTGACCTACCTACCAACTGCCTCTTTGAGAGTTGGGTTAACTACTTCAGCAGAAAAATCCATTCAATTGGTATAGGCTACACTTCGGTTGTAAGCGACACAGATGCAATGCTGTAGCTGAGCGGCTGTAGCAGCTATAGTGTAGACCAGTGGTTTTTAACCCGCGGGCCGCTTGCGGCCCAATTAGCACACAGCTGCGGCCCACATGACATCCTCAGGGCCATACAGGTAGTACATATATTGTGTGGATGTGTCCCACATAACACATAGAGGAGAAAGACATATGCGGCCCACAGTGGTAAAGAGTTTTAAGAAACACTGGTGTAGACATACCCCAAGTTTAAAAAGGAGAAACCGTTTCCTTTTTAAGGGAATTAAATTCCTTCTACTCTCAGAGTATTGCCCTTGGACTATCCTACCATCACAGAAGCGTAGGAACTGGATGTCTGTCCATCTCCTGTGTAGATGAGGGTGAACATTTTTGAAAGTACCTAATAATTTAGGAGCTTACGTCCTCTCCTCAGCATTCCCTATTGGCTGTGTTAGGTAGCTCTCCCCTCGGTGTGCTGGCTTTTATGAATCCTGTTCTTAAGTGCCTATCTATCCCTGTGCATTATATGGGGAGTCTGGGCACCTAACTCGGTGCCGTGGATTCCATTAGACAGCAGGATGTCTAAACATTATGCACTGCAATGCTGAGCCTAAGTCTCCTTTGTAGATTTAGCCCTTAGGAGCCTAAATCTCATTGGAAGTCAACACTAGCCTGGTGGTCTTTGCGGAGTCCCAGAATTGAGCAGTCCCCCTAGTGTGGTCTTGTGTAACTGAATCACATTGTATGGTGCTTGCACAACTCTCTTACAGAATTGTAAATCCCTTGTTTATATGTCCCCTACTGATTAATGGTTGTTTAAGGCTGGCCTGGGTGTTGGTCAGCTCTTTTGTTGTTACTGGAGAACTATCAGTGGGCGACTCCCAAACTCACGACATATTTCAATAACAACCATATAACAGAATCTCATAATTTCATACACACTAACGATATACATATTTTGACAGAACAATGGGTCTCAGCAGATATCTCACATGGCACACTTTGTATGAACACCCATACAACACACCCATATATGAATGATGAATATGGGGATTACTGGGTGCTACTGTGGGGTACAGTGTGTCACAGGTTCCTAATTCACATTTTGGAATTTTAATTTAGCTCATCCAGTCCATGTCCTTTCAAGTGAAAAATTGTAGGTAAAATAAGGTAATTTGCCTAAAGCTATTAGACTAAGCCCTGATTCTGTGCAGCATTCTGTGAAGGAATTTCTCTTGGGACTCACATAAAAGGCTGAAACAACAAAGAGCAGAGACAGTAGACAAAAAGGGATAGGCTTGAAAGAAAAGAAGAAAACACCAGCTTTTGATTAAAGTTAAGGCGCAGTTCTTCTTTTGGGGCCCGATCTTGAGTCTTTCCATTGCCCTTAATGGGATTGAATCAAGCCTTTTATCTCTGCCAGCATTTGCTTGGTTCATAAATAAAGTTGGTTCCCACTTTACATCATCTCATCTGCCTTGTTATTAGATGGTACAGATTGAGACTTTATTTAGATAATGCAAAGTTAAATGAATGAATAATGAGTTTTGTGATTATATCACCACACAAATAACTCTTGATCTCTCCCTCTGAGAACCACATCCCATTCCTGTTAAGGGATGCTAAACACTCACACCTGGCATTAAGTCTCCTTGTTATGCACATGCGGATCTTGTCCTCCCTAAATCCTCCCCATGCCAAGGCTTCCCAGTGCAGCAAGGCTATTCCCCAGGTGTACAAAAGATGCGGTAAAGCCCTACCCAGTTCATATCCTGGTGAAGTACTAGTATGTGCACTGGTAATGTCCGATGATACCTGCATGAAATATTGGCAGGTTAGTATCAGTTAGGCCCACACTAGGCAAATCATCCCTGCCGAGAAGCACTGAAGCCCTTCCCTGACTTCTGAACGACTACCCAGTGCAAAGGGAGAGAGACAAAGAAATTCAGAAAAAGAACCAGAACGCGCTGTGGACGAGAATACAGTAGTTCCCTTTGCACCTAAAAGAACATTGTCAGGCGTTTCTAGGTACCAGGTGATTTAGAAATGCTAATGATCCAGATGCTGCTGTCATTTACACCCCCTTACACCAGTGACGGTCCATGGACCTCAATGGAGTTATCCCGGATTCATGTTGCTGCCACTGAAAGCAGAATTGGGTCCGTTATGACCAGAAATACATCTATGAGTTAAACATCCCTTGACATAACAGCATGTGGTCTAGCTCACGAGAATTAGAAAGTGACATTGACCAGTCTCAGTGCTATCCGAGCTGGGAGAAGGACAAAAAGTATAAATAGGGAGCTGCAAATGAGAGTTTTAAAATATTTGTAGTTGCTTTTTAAAATTCAGGTTAAATGATCTATGGTGGTGTCAGTAGCTGAGTGAAGGATTTTTTTAAATATACATTTTATGTTGGTTGTATCCTTCAAAACTGCAGCAAATGAAAATTCTCTAGGTGAATGACTAATAATGTCCTGAGTTAATTAACTTGTACCTGAAATACTGCACCACTCGTGGGAATGGGCTGCATCACCTCATAACTTGTAAAATCCACTCCCCTAGCATGTGTGCAGTAAGAGCAGAGCCCTGTTTGGGGGACTTGAATGGTGCCTAGGCCATGTGCTGATCCTCTGCTCAGGGGGTGAATTTCGGCTTGGATGATTTGTGACATCCCTCTTTATAGAAGCCTTATAGGAGCAGCAGCAGGGGCAGAATATGAGGTGCTGAATTGATCTGCTTCTATGATGTGTTGTTCTTGGTGATTCTCATTTCATCTTCCATGTTTTAATAGTTTGGGGTCAGGGTATAGAGGGGCACAGATGCTGCCAGTCTCATTCCATGTCGTTCTGCCTCCATTCCATTGCATGGCTGAATATTGTCAATGTCAGAGCCTCTTCCATTTATATTAATGTGCTTCTTTCTACTCACTCCCTCTCTCATTCTTCTTGTCTACTGAGGACATGCCCCTCGCTAGACCTTCCCCCGAGATGAACACAAAGAGATCATTATCCCATAAAGAGTGATACCTTATAGACCAACCGAAAAAAAACATTTGCAGGAAATTGTATCAGCTGCTGTGAGTTTTTGGCAGGTGCCCGTGATGGGGTAACATGTATGTATATGTGTCTGTAGTGCACCTAGCACATGTAACCTTTGAAGGTTGGCTCCTAGCCAACTGAAAATATTCCATGAGCATTTTTATATATAGGATATCCAAAGCTGGTTGTTTCTAAGGCTAGGTAGCATTGTCTGGTTTTTTTTTTTTTCCAAAGTAATTACAGTTCCTTGTTGCACAAATAATTTTGGCTTTATTGTTTGTACAAACAAAATAATTAGGGTTTATTAAATTTGTAGTCACCTAATTGCTTCTCTTTGAGAAATTGCTGGACGTAATCTCAAACAGCACATGGGCAAGAGGGAGTGTGTAATTTAATCTTCTTTAGAAGTCACCATAGATCTTGAGTCAATCAAATTAATGCAGCCATCCAGGAAACAGTGGACAAAGCTATAGCACTCACTCCTTGTCTGGGAGAAAACACTAATAACACAGACTGAACTTAAGATATGACAAGAAGTATACAGGAAACAAAATCCGTTTACAGTAACACAATATATATATATATATAGTCCTGTTAAAAATGCATCATAGGTTTTATGGTTTTGGCGGTCAGACTCATGGCAGGTGTATGGTCATTTAAAGTTTGCTGTAAAATAACATCCTTGGTAAAATGGAAATTGCTTTTTAAAAAGTGCATTAAAGTGACACATTTTTCCCAGTTTAATGCATGTTTTATGAACACTGAGAAAATCTTTCCCCCTAAATAAGAGAAATCTTTCCCCTTGAACCAAAACTTCAGAGCCAAATATACCAGGTCATTGGAGTAGTTCAGATCTGGATCTTAGATTTGTGGCAGGAGCCTATCTTTGCTCCAACCATGAACATTTTCTTCCCAACATTTTCTTGGCCTATGTGGTTTTTGTTCATTTCATGCACCCAGGCCAGCCTGTAGGTTTAGGAATCAAACAACAATACATGCTCCAAACGTGCATGATTCACAGCAAGATGGACTTCTTACCATTTAAAACAGTGACATAGATTCACCCCTCCAGGGACATAAGGGTAGTATCCCTGCTTTCTGGGCCAACTGTGTAGGTTAGGACTGCATGGGGGAGGGCAGCGTTCAGTTTCGCTGAGACGTTATAGGAGCCCCATCAGCAGAGACTTCCCAGGAAAAAGGCTGAATCAACCTGGCTTTGCCTCCTCCCATAGTGGGAGACTGGGCCAGGCAGCTTCACCCACTAGTGAAGCCACCACTTCACCTTACTACTACATCCTAATTCTGCTGCCAAGGGATCTTCTAGAGAGTGAATCTATCCCAGTGTTTGTAGATCTAGCGCTGGTTACAGTACGTGCCCAGAAAGTGGAGTCTCCTATTTATCCACAAGACAAACCAGCAGTGCAAGCTGCATACACTGCCCCATCCTGGGTCTTTAAGGTGAGACGCCACCCTAGGAGTAAGAAGGTATCTTAGTTTCCATGTCCATTGAGTCCTTGAGTCCCATCCTTCTGCTGAGGACGCCAGGAGGGTTCCAATTAGTTCTGAATGAAGGTGTGATGTTCATTTTCTTTGCAAGAAAGATACTTCCAATGAACTGTTCCGGTAACGGCAAATCTTAGCGTTATTTTGTGAAGGAATATTGTAATCGCCTCGTAACTGCAGGAAGCCGGAGGGAGTTGTGGTGGCTAGAAGCAGAATAAAGTCAGTTTTTGGCACCTTTAAACACCTTTTTTATATTTGTATAACAATTGCCATCCACCTTTCACTCTGGTAGGGTTCTCAAGGCACTTGTTTGAATAGGACCAGTTTAAATGCACATTACCTTGTTTAGAAACTTTATCTATAATTCTGCTTGGGATTATTCAGCAGAACAAGGATAAATCTTTGGTTGCTTATAACAGGGCATGCTTTCGCTCCAGTCTTCTTGCCCACAAAAACTGCACAGACACCACAAGTTGTGCATTTGCAATGCTTTTTATTTTGCGTTCCCTTCACCAATTTCCCTTGACCACCACAGTCCCCATGCAACTGTCTGGTTACAATTTCTTCTGTGCTTTAGGCCCTCTCATCAAGACCTCAGGGGAACAGAGGTTGCCCGTTCCTCAAGTCTCTGTGGATATGTCTACACTGCAGTTAAAACCCCGTGACTGGCCTGTGACAGCTGACTCGGGCTGCAAGGTTGTTTAATCGTAGTGTAGCCATCCGGGCTCAGGCTGGAACCCGGGCTCTAGGACTCTGCAAGGTGGGAGGATCCCAGAGTTTGGGCTGAAGCCCGAGTTGGAATGTCTACACTGCCATTAAACAGCCCATCAGCCTGAGCCCTGGGAGCCCAAGTCAGCTGGTACAGGCCAGCCACAGGTGTGTAATTGCCGTGTAGATATACCCTTGTGTGCCTGGGTTCAGCTAGCCCGGTTCCCACCCTGCTCCCCCGCACTTCCTTCTTTTTTATCAGACTTGGGTTGATAGGCTAATTGGCTCTTGGTCCCACCCAGCCTGCCAGCCTGGTTATCTAATTATCTCAATCAACTTTCTCTGCAGAACTAATTGGTTTTTGAGTGATCAGAGTGTGCGCTGTCCTGTTCACTCCCTGGACTCTGTCATTCCCCTGACCTATTCTAATGGGAGACCGGGCGTCAGTTTTGTAGCAGCACTGAAGGTTATCTCCTGGATGCACCACCATACCTGCTGCTCACTGTCCCTATACGTCTGTTTATTAATCTTCCCCACTGCTTCCTAAACGCTTATCAAGGATCAAATATCCCCAATTTAAAAAAAATAAAAATAAAGGAGGGGGGGAAGATAGAGAAAGAAAGCAGCTTCCATTGATCATGTCATGAGCTTGGTGAGTTCAAAACCAGAAACTTGTGTGTCCTTATGTATAAAGAATTGTCGAAGGCAATGTTTTCTTCTCTGCAATGCTGCTCTATCAGATCCAGTGCCACCACTTTGCCTGTGGCATTATTATCCTAAGTGCATGTTGTGCCATATCTATCTGTAGACCCAGCTGTCGTAAATCCATCCATGTCACAGTAACATATGGCAGCATACTTAGTTTTAAGCGACTTTGCAGCAGAAACTTTGAAATGTCGTCCATATGTCTTCTGAGACTCAGACTATAAACTGCTGGTTTGTTTCTTGCTGTGATTTTAAATTGACCCTTGTACAAAGACTATGGCTGTTAGGCTAGTCAACTCTGTGTTCTTCTGAGTGCACCGGAGGAATTAAAAACCCTGGGATTTGCCTGTCTGCTTATGAACTGCGTAGCTTTCAAAATTCCCACAGATGTTGCATGGGCACGCACATCCCCACCCACCTATTTTAAAAACGTTAAGGTTACAAACCCAAGCATTCCATAGGTAAGAAGTGCCAGAATTAATATTGTTTTTGTAATCTCAGTTCAGCCCCCTGTGCATTATGATACAGTCTTTAATTATGTGATCTTTTTTTTTTTCCATGGGACCCCTGATATGTACAGCAGCTCTGGAGATGCTTCTTTTTTTTTTGTCTGATATGCCTGGCACATATAGATAGCAGCGAAGTCATTAAACTCACAGATAAGTTGTGTACCATTAGCTGGACAGGCTGTGGTTTATGATGCTACTATCTCTTAGGTCCCTAGGACAAATTAACACAACATTCTCCTGTATTCTGGATTATGATCAAAACCAAGTCAGAGGGAGAGTAGTAGGAAAATATTCTTTGCAGTGTTGTTGTAGCCATGTTGGTCCCAGGATATGAGAGAGACAAGGTGGGTGAGGTAATACCTTTTATTGGTCCAGAGCTGTCACTCTGATGGTGAAAGAGACAGAGACCAAGCTTTCAAGCTACAAGAGCAAGAACAAACTGGTGTGTGAAATACAAGATTATGACCTTGCTATATGATCAGGCAAAATGGAGAAGCTGGGCTCTGTAGGAAAAAATTATTCTTCAACCCCAGCAAGGAAATAGGTTAGAAACTGCAGGCAAAGTAAATTCATTTTCCTTGCCTCAAGTTTTTCCCCAGTGTGAAAGTCCCTCTTTGCACAATAGATGTAATGCCAGATTTGGCTACTGTTAGTCTCATTGAGTGGTATCTTACTCTACTAAAAGCCCCAGTGAAATAAAGTCTTAGCTTATAAATAAGGCAGCCTCAGAAAAATAGTATATGTAAGATACACAGAGCCATGAAAGGCAGTATTGTTTTGCAGCATTTAGTGGTGGATCTTGAAGCACTTGACAAGCAGTATTTAAGCCTTGTAACACATCTGTGGGTAAGGCCATTGCCTATTTTACAGAGGGGGAAACTGAGCCATGGTTTCTTATCCTTGCATTGAATTAATGACCAGGCTTGGGAGTAGAATTCATGTGTTCCTTGTATCCCTAAGGCACAACTCCTGCTGGCAAGCATTGTACGGAGCTCTGTCAGCTGGGCTTCCAGACAGTCAGGGCTAGAGATGCCTATTAGCCATAGCTCTGTCTTGAGCAGAGCATGGAGCCACACCACACCAGAGGGGCATGGAGGAGCCGGCCTCAGAGGCCATTTCTGCTGGAGTTTGTGGATGCGCTGGGAGAGTGCATCCACTACTACACCCCTTTATGGGGTGCGCCTCTCTCCATCCCTGAGGCTGGCGTGGAGGGGTAGGGACCTGACTTTTCCCCCTCCTAGCCTCCTTTGTGCACCTTTAAGATTATTCAGGCAGTCCATGGAAGTTGAGGGGAAGGCTCCATGCACCCTTCTCACCACCATTGAGCACCTGCTGAAGACCAAGCAGAGTTTGGCCCTCAGTGAGCAACCTCCTCCCCTCTACACCTCCTTAGGAGAGCTGGCACAGGCAAGAGAGAGTGAGAGAGAGACTACACTTACTGGCAACGTGGATGCCCTAGGAAGTCCTGGATACTGTTAAGGCACCTGCTGGATGACAACAGAAGTGGAGATGAGCCACAAATGGAAAAGCCTAGTGCCTCTGTACCCCCTCTCCGGCAGGAATAAATAACTAGGAGGGCAAATGCAGAGCAGCTGGCTTGGCAATTAGCTCCAAACATAAGGCAATATTGAATTCTGGAGAGTTATCTGATGGGATTTACAAGAGCGCCAAAGGGAGTTAGGAGCACAAGTCAATTAACTCCCTCAGGTGCTTTTGAAAATCTCATCTGTAATGTCCATCCCTCACTGAGCTGTACACTATTATAGGGAACTCTCCTTTAATAATGCTGATATTAAACCTTGTGCCAGAGAGAATAGTACTTCCACGTCCTGTTCCTGATAGAAGTGCTCATTTTCTGACAGTGGGAGAAAGAGTTACTCTTCATCTTCACAAGGCAAGGATAATTCTGCCTCAGATCTTCCATCAAACAAAACTAACTCTGTTGGCAAATAGCAGTAAACATAGTCTGGTTTTGCATGGCTCTGGAGTCTGAAAGACAGGAATTTAGAATAAGTATCTCTACCACATTGCTGCACTAGGCTATTATGGTGGCAATGGAGAATTAAACAGGAATAGAGAAGAACTAGTGAAAATAGAAATCCCTAGTGAAATGCCATTGATTTACATAGCTCCAAGGAGATGGTGGTGATGTTGAAGAAGAGCCTGTTTTGTAGAATCTAGAGCCGAACCCTGAATACTTCACTCAGGACTTGATGCTGCCACCTGTACTCATGGTTATTAGTACCTTACTCTGTGACTAACCCCTTTGTAATCAGTGGGACTATTCAAAGTAAGGGTGTGAATTCCCTCTCCCAGCTCAGATTTTATTCAGTCCTTGGGCAAAACTTTTATTTAAGAGTGTACTAAGGACGTTAGGGTTTGGCCTGTAGGACTAATAGAAGGGAAAAACCTATAAGGACACCCAGTTGTGTCTAGTGCATTGGACACAATAATCAAGAACAGTAGATCCGTATGTAGAAATGGCTCCTGCAATGCTACCAGGGTCACTAAGTTTTGATTTGCTGTGTAAAGGCCAGCTGTGCACGGTGAAGTTCCCTCAGGGAACACCTTAATTTAGACTCCCAATTTTCTCTAGTACTTCATTGAAAGCGAAAGATGAACACAAGCAGCTGAAGCACCCAACATATTCTCAAAGGGCTGGGAGTTTTCACTGACTTCAATGGAATTTGGATCAGGCCTTAACCCAGTCACAATGCAGCAAGTCAGAAAGGGTAGAACAAACACCTGTCACTCTATTGCCTCAACATCCGCCAGATCCAATAACTAGATCTCCATCAGTCATTTGATACAGCAGAAATAAATCAGCTGTAACAGAAGAATATTTTTACAGAATCATTATCTCATGCTCTGAAACTGTGTCTGGGTTGTGTGCCTTGGCAATTTCTATAAATGCCCCAGCATTTATATATAGCAGCAGGAGGTTGAGGAGCTTAGTTACAAGGGGGAGAAACATCTCCACAATTTCTAATACTGACCATTCGTCTGTGACAATGTTCTAGTCTATTGACATTATCTTCTCTGCTGGTGTTTTCAAAGGGCAGGCTGTGTTGGTAATGCAGTGGGAGGAAGGTATGAATGAGAGCCGGAGTTTGAATTTCTAATCCCAGCTCTGACACTGATTTCCTTTGTGGCTTTGAGCAAGTCACTTAACTTATCTGTTTCCTCGTTTGTGAAATGAGGATACTACCCTTCACAGGTGTGTTATGAGAATTAATTAATTAAGATTTGTAAAGTATGTAAATGACTGGTATTGGGTAGATGCTAAATATCATTACTATGCTGCCAATGTAAATCCAGGCCTGCTGAAAAAACTGCCTCACCCGAGTATTTGGTTACTTTTAACCTTTTTTTTTCCTGAGAGAGATCTTTAATAATCACCAGGAATCCTGCCACTGGGAACCCTCCACTTTAATGAGTATTTCCTGAAGTCCCAGGCCCAAATTCTGGTTTGTAACATTGGTGTATATCCAAAGCAACTCCTTGCGGGCAATAGAATTATTCTCGATTTACACCAGTGTAACTGAGCAGAATTTGGCTCTTCTCTTCCTTTCGTGGGGTACTTCATGTTAAAGCCAGCTTTCACCATCTGTTGTGCTGCTGCCTTTTCTTTGTCATTCTGTTGCATCTTGTGAAGTATAAAATTTGTCTGGCAAAGCATGAGAAACAGTGGATTGGCTGTAATAATGCGGGAGCCTTTTCCTGCTTTCCCTACACATGGGGAAGGTCAGCAATAAACAGAGAGAGCCCAAGGATCAGACTGCACTGGGAGACCAAACCAAATCATATCTCTGAATGATCTGGCCATAATGAATACAAACAGCATATGAAGCTCCTCTTCCGAGACAAAGCCTAAGGCTGTTTGGCTTCTCCCAGGAAGCAAAGCTTTCATTTTGCTGTGACATATTAGCTGCTAAAATAGACTTTTTCTCCTCAACATTCCCTGGGAGCAGACCAATTAGCAGTCGGGGGGGGGGGTGCACACGTGGAGTTATAATTGCTTAGTAATCAGAAACCTGACCCTGAGGATCATTGTTTTCTTCCTCCAGTGAAGCCAAACAATAATTCTCAAGAAAATAATTCCTAGCACTGAGGTCTATTAGCCCATGGAATAACCTAAGAGAGGTGGTTCAAGCGCCATTACTTTAATCAGTCAAACTGCACAGAACATGCAGGAATATATCACGGGGACCAGTTCTGCACTGGATAAGATGGGCTAAAAGGTCTTTTTCACCTCCATTATCACTGATTCTAGGAAATATTTGAGGTGTCTTTACTCCCTGCCCGTCGCACCTCCCCCAATTATTGTCATTATTTTTCTTGTTAATATGCTCAATAAATCCGTCATCCCCGTTTGGTTTGTGTCTTTTAGAGACGTCCAGGGAGGATGTGTCCTTTCCTGCACCGTGTGTGCTGGGCAGCACTGCCACTGCAGATACTCCTGCTGTTCTTGCTGCTCCTGGCGTTTCTGCTCCCCTTGGTGGAGGAGACCCACAGCTGCAAGTTTGCCAACAACTTTGCCCGCTCCTTCAACTTGATGCTGAGATACGAAGGCCCTCCTCCAACTTAACTCCTCTACAGGCACATGGCAAAAAGTGACTGGTTTAGACATCCAGGCTGCTTTTTCCTGGGTGTCTTGACTATTGCTAGTCCTTTAAATCTAGGGCTTCTAACATGGCCACTAGATTAACTGGAAACATCATCAAATAAATGCAGCATAAGGTTAGTCCATATAAATCAGGTATTAACAGTTAGAGCTAAATTAATATTTTTACAATATTATATGAATATATTTATACTATGAGTGTATATATATATATATATTTTGTGTGTGTGTGTGTATATATAACTATAATGAAAAAAATCTAAACTCCACTGTTTTGGTCTAATCCTGCAATGTTTTTGCTTCTGCCTTTGTTCAGCTACGAATAGCAGGTATTTTAAAAAACTGAGTTCTTGTTGTTTACAACTGAAATCAAAGTGAGTGTGAGAAAATAAGGGATGTTCTGTGGAATCATGTGCTAGGAAAAATTGTCTCTGAGAGTGAGATGCAATGGAATCATGTTTAAATACGCTGTTTAACATTTAGCCTTACCAAAAGGGGAAGTTTCTATTTGGGATCAGTAGCTAGTTTTTCTATTGCTTGATTCAGTCACCACTGATGCCAATGCAAAAACTGCTATTGACGTCAGTGGGTGTGAGACCAGGCCCACAGTATATTCAAATGCTCTCTGTGACTGTCTACCAACTTTTTTTTAATGCTTGTCCTCTGTCACTCCTGAAGTATGAGAGATTAACTCGGGCAAGGAAAGCTGAAAATAATGGGGCATTTTTCTAAACCTCACTCTATAGTGAAATGATTTTGGAACCAAATTGTAATTTTTATTTTATTTTGTGCAGCTACAGTGTACAAAGCTCTGTGTAGCAGTGAACTGTGCAAGAGAGAAAAATATGATCTTGTCCCCCCTTTTTAAACTATAAAAATCATCCACACGAATGGTTTTTGCACAGAAATTGCTCTGGGATGGACCCCATGATTTGGACAGTGGGATGTAGCTTGTCTCGGCCTCAGCATACACAATGGTCTCAGCACAGAAATATATTAACAAATGCAGTCAATAAACATGATTCCTTCCTAGCAGGCGTTATGGCAGTGGTTTGCTAACAAAACCTGACATAGTGTAACTGCATCAAGCACAATTATACTACAAGTTTTTAAAAAGTCTGAGGTCCGAGACACTGAGAATTGTCATCCTTTTACCTGGTCTTGTGCTTGTTTTCATCAGCTCTTCTTTTGTAACAGAAATGTATGCATTCAGTGTGCTTTTTAACGTAAATGCGGTTCACAGCATTATTATGATGAAACAACCATTTCCTGGTGGTGTTTTACCTAATTGGAGCCTGCATCTTGTCCAAAGGTAGGAAAGGGAATTGTTTCAAATACTTTGTGGCACTTCTTTGGTTCACCCCCCTTTTTTTCTGTTCATTTTTATCCTCAGAGTCCTACTCGTCATACTGTCAGTCGAAAAATCTTAGTTCGTTTCCCCTACCCTGGCTATTTCTTTGGATGAAACTTGAATTCTAGGTGGCAGCAACTGACTTTTTTGTCTCTCGCCAAACAAGTCCCAAAATAGTATCAATTTTATACTGGATACGCATTATTGTATACCTGTAGGTGGGACTCACATTTTTTTGTATCATAACACATACAGGAGGTTAATTACATCCTGCCATATTCTACTCTGCATACAAAACTCCAATTCCCTAAAATAAAAGGTAGAAGATGGCCCATAGTTACATGTGTTATATTATTTGATGTAAATTATGTACTAACTACAGACCCAATTCCACTAAGTATATTGGTGATTACAAGAACAGCCAAAGGTCCATCTAGCCTAGAATCCTGTCTTTCGACCGTGGCCAATGCCAGGTGCTTCAGAGGGAATGAACAGAACAGGAAATCATCAAGTGATCCATCCCCTGTCGCCCATTCCCAGCTTCTGGCAAACACAGGCTAGGGACACCATCTGCCTTTCCTGGCTAATAGCTATTAATGGACCTATCCTCCATGAATTTATCTAGTTCTTTTTGAACCCTGTTATAGTCTTGGCCTTCACAACATCCTCTGGCAAAGAGTCCCACAGGTTGACTGTGTGTTGTATGTTACCCCTGCCTACTATGTCAATAATTATGAAGAGTTGAAAAAACAAAGTTCAGATCTGAGATTCCCCCAAAGTCTTTAAAAAAAATTTGTTTTGATAAAGAGAGGGAAGAGAGGACAAGGTAGCATAGGAGGGAGGAGATATTGAGGAGTTCTGAATAGAAGGGAATAGGCAGCAGTGGGGGGAGAGAGGTAAGAAGGTGGGTGCAGATAGAGAAGGTGGGAGAAAAAAGAATAGGGTATGAAAAAGGAAGGCATGAACGGTAAGAATATAGAATGCAAGAACAATCTCTATTAGGGTCCCTCTAGTCCAGTGGTTTTCAACCTTTTTTCATTTGCGGACCCCTGAAAAAATTTGAATGGAGGTGCAGACCCATTTGGAAATCTTAGACATAGTCTGTGGATCCCCAGCGGTCCATGGACCACATGTTGAAAATCACTGATCTAGTCCATCTCTATGCCTATTCAGGATTATTTACCATTGTACATTGTCCAGTCTAATTTAAAATGTCCAAGTGGTGGGGCCTTTACCATTTCTCTAAGGAGACTATTCCCCTGCAGAGAGCTCTCACTGTCACGGAGGTCTTGTCTACACAAACATTTTTCTTCATGCTTCCTGCAATTGCAGTGACACCAGGGTCAGCACGGGTGGGAGTTCTAATACAGCAAGAATACTGGTGTTCTAACAAACATGTTGTCTAACCCCACTCAGAGCAGGTGGAGTGGACAAGGTGGTCAAATTGCTATCTGCTGCTCATGGCCCACCTACACTGGAGCTAGATCATTGCTAGAGCTGGTCAAAATGTTTCAAATTTAGGAATTCTGATGAAAAATGTCATTGAAATTTTGAAATCCAGCTCCAAAAAAAAAGGAAACAGTTATTTTTGTACATTTTTCAGTCAGCTAGGAAATTAGAAGGAAAAACGCCAGAGTAGGCAGAGCCAGAGGGGAGAAATGCAGCAGAAGGAAGAGCAGAGGAGGATCTGAAGCGATGTCGATTAAAAACTGGCAGTTAAGAGCTAGGAAAAGAGAGAGGAGACTGGTGACTTAAAGCAGAAAGGTGACAAGAAGAAGAAATTGTGAAAGACAAATAAGGGGTTTAAATATAAACAGGAAGGAAAGGAAGGCATCAAGCTGTGTCCTCCTTTGCAAAGGAGACAGATGGAAAGGGACTATAATTCACAAGTGATGCAGCAAATGAATTCCTTCTTTGCAACTGTTATTTCCAGCAGAGAAGAGAGACACATCCTCCTCTCCCCCAGTTAGCTGGTTCAAGAGCCATGCAAATTCTACTCTGTGCAGCAAGAATTTAATCATCTAAGCTCTGAACCATGTGCTTCTCCCACCTCCATTTCAAACCATTTCAATGTGTACAAAGAACCAGAAGGGGGATGGGGCAGGATAGAGATGTAGCAGTGTTTGTAGCATAGCCACATTCTGCTTCGTTGAGGGGTGTTGTGGTCAGGAAATGAAATAAAACAGGATGAAAGGCAGGAGAGAAAAAGAACTATAACAAGTGGGAAAAGTTAGTTAAGGTGAAGATCAAGGAGGAAATGGTCAGATTTTTTGCATGAAAATTACAGAATCTCCCAAGAGTTTCTGGGCACTGGCCTTTCTTGTCTGGATTGTTTTTGAGTTCAGCAGTGGATTTTACAAGAGTTGGCAATACAAATGTAGGGGACATTAAAGAAATTATTTCCATGCAGAGGGTCTTATGAAAATAACTTCCATGTCACCTTAAAGTTTCAATGTTGGGGCAGGTTTAAAAAAAAATCTAAATTAGAACCACCTTTTTGCCGCTGGGGTTTTGCATTGAATTTATTCTTTAACATCTCTGCTGTAAATCTTGGAGTTTTTCTGTAAACAAACTAAGCAATACAAGTATCACATAGCAGAGGTGAATCTTTCTCTGTTTTTAATGGAAATCGGCTCAAGCATTAGGCTCAGATTTCTCTCTTACACCAGTTTTATGCTGGTGTAACTTCATTGTTCTCAGTGGAGTTATTCCCAGTTTACATTGGTGTAAGAAAAATGTAAATCAGGTCCTTTGTGGTGTGGGTGTCGGTTGGGGGCAGGGGAGGTCAAAGAGAGAAAAACCCAACCTTTCCTCATTTCTTAATTTAATTCAGAAGATTTTACCTTATTGATTTTTGGGAGGGTAACTGCTATTAAGATCTGAAGCTCAAATAATGGTAAAGGAAAGTGGATTCAGTTCTCCCCCTAGCAGGACTATTTTCCTCACAGATGGTTTCCTGCGTCAAGAAAACAGGCCCCTATATCTATAAAATGCATCCCAAGGAACAAAGTTTCAAAAGCAGTCTCACAAACGTTAGGTACAGATTTCTGTCTACGTTTTTGCAGACAGTTTTTCTTGTCCTAACTTTTATAAAATCTTAGATCATCTGTGACTAGAGCTGGGTAAAACTTTTTGGCTGATACTTTTTCATGAATGTGTGTTGGATTCACTTAATTGTTTCAGTAGAAAATAACAAACAAAAATTCTGAAAAAGTCAAAATATTTCATTTTGACATTTTGAAATGAAACATTCTGCCTTTTTGATTCAAAACAGCTTTTCATTTTGACTTTTACTTCCGTTTTATTTTTAAAAATTGAAAGTTTTTTTTTTTTTTTTTAAATACACCTCATGGTACCTGAATGTATTTTCTTCAATATGTTTGATTTGCCGAAAAAGTAAAAAAAAAAAAAAAAATGTTTTGGGTAAACCTGAAATTATTTTTTGTTTGTTTGTTTGGCCACTGACCTGAAAAATCAGTTATACACAGCTCTGTCTGTGACATCTGTCAATAATCTGGATGCTTCACAACTGGGCTTCAGCTTTGGACACAGAATGGAATCAGTGCTGACGGTGTACTTAAAATGCCTGGCAAAAGACAGAGGCCACACCTCCAGTGCTCATGCTACCTGACCGGTTTACAGCTAATCCAGAGTCAGAGCACCTTCAAGGAAAGCTGTAGCCCTTAAATTAAATACATGTGAGCTTGGGAACTAATTGCAAATGCAAATCAGACCAGCACCTGACTACTCAGGCCGCATGCAAATTCACTTTGTGTTCTCAAGTTAATATTTTTGTGCTTGCAAAACTGCATGCACCAAAGTTCTTTAGCATACAAGATGTCATCCACTATCTGATGGGCCAGGATGATGCCCCTTTGAAACTATGGCTCAAAGGGCCAAATTCTGCACTCAGCTGCTCATGCATGGAAGTTAGTCGGATCTCCACGCACTCCAAGTTCAGACTTCAGCCCCAGCCTTTGAAGAAAAGCCTCAGTCTAATTTATGAATTGTAATTGATTCTGTAGCCAGGCGCTTTCAACAATTTTTTCCATGACTGCAGTACAATAAGGTAGAAAATTGCTCGTGTGCTGCATACCTATTTATAGCATATTCTCTGATTTCCAACCAGTAATTTAGATTGTATTAAATTCTATTTATATAAGCCTCTCTCCAGTGCGCTTTGTGAGGAAAAGGTATGTTCTAAGAACACACACAAAAAGTAATATTCTCCTGATAACACCAAGATTGCAGAGCTATCATGATCTCTAGTCAAATATTTCTGGCTGAAAATAAAGCTACTAACCTAATTAATAAAACTACTAATTAATCATTATACAGTGATCACTTTGCATAAATTGCAGGGATCTTAGAATCACTATTCATCTCAACTTAATCCTTAATCATTGGAGTTGATTAAGGTCCTCAGAAAAGAGCCAGTCTCTCCAAAAAGTGACTATTGCAGTTATCTACATAGTGTTTCTTTAGACAAAATAATTCCCAGCTCTGTTATATACTGGTGCTCTGGGATCTCAGGAATTTACTCAGCTTGATCATGTGTAGAACATTAAATACTTTGTACTTGGTGTGTGCATGGTACTCCCATTAGTGTGAAGGAGACTTACAAGAGCACTTCAAGAGGAGATAGGGCTTAAACACTCAGTTGTACAAATAAATAAAAGGGAGCAAATGGAATTCTGTAAACCAGTGGGTTGCACTGAAAAGTCTTTCTGGCTGCTTGGGAATCATGGGAATTGTTGAATAATAGTTGACTAAATTTAAGTAGCAACAACATTCGTTTTACATTCAATATTTATTTTGGCTCAGGTGGAGATGTATTTATTTCCACCTTTGAAAAAAGTTTAGCTAGTTACTCAGCTAAATACACCTTTGACTGAAATCATGTATGGCTTTTGGTTATGTGTTGTTATATTGTATTGGCTTTTGGAGACTTTACTGTCCATTGGTTTAGTTACTATTCTGCCGCTGAAAACACATTTACCCAATGAAATGTAAGGGCTCCTTTCAGGGTTGCTGGGGGCAGTCAGGCAAGTTCTTCGTAGTTCTCAGATCATTGACCTACCCTGAGCTCTTACGGTTCACTGTGTTAATCCAGCTGTGGGGTGCTTGGCTATTCTCTGAAGTCTGCCTGCTAAAAAACTGTAGATAACTTTGCACAGACACTCTGATCCATTCAGTAACCAATTTTAACATCTCTACCATATTTAACTGTGATTCAAAAAGTTTGATTATGTCTTGGACTAACCACGCTTATTTTTTTTTAATCACTGGACTTTTTGAGTTACACAGACATGCCATTTCTTTATTCATTTTGCACTTGTACAATGTTAAAATAAAACAAATCCAAGAACCTAAATAATTAGTTTCCTCCAAAATATCAAATATGATTTAATAATCTAGCATGCAGTCTGTTGTATATGTTTTTAAGTTCTTTGGTCTGTCTAATTGAAAACCAGACCATGTGTTTGTAGTGGAGTTATCAGCATCCCCTGAAGAATAGGGTTTATCAGGAATATGACAACACAACTGCTAGCCTAAATGGCACCACTATAATTACAATACTATTCACAAGCAAACCATTGTTACCGAATCTGCTTTAGCAATTGACAGGTACTGACCACTGGGGAGGCTGAGCTGTGTTGGAGGAGGTGCAACACCCGAATAGAGGTGGCAGGAGGGATTATGCCTTCAAAAGACATAATGGTTCCTAGGTGCTGTAACTCAGGAACATAGGAATTACCATTCTGGATCCAATTCAAGGTTGATTTTATCCCATATCCTCTCTCTGGCAGAGGCCAGCACCATGTGCTCCAGAACTCTCTGCCTAATCCCTAATAATTGTGTTAAACCTTTGTTAAATCTTGAAGCATATTTATCACTTTTTATATTTTTATATGACTTCCAGAATTGTTGTTAGCATTAACTATTATAAATCTTGATATTCTTGTTATCCATATAAATGCCCAGTCCCTCTTTGAATCATGCTGAATTTTTGGCCTCTATAGCATCAAGTGGCAATGAGTTCCAAAGTCTCACTACATGTTATGTGAAAAGGTATTTACTTTTATCAGTTTTGAATTTGATAAATTTCATTTTCGTTGAATGTACCCTTGTTCTTGTGTTACATGCCCAGGAGAACAAAAGCGTTCGATCTCCATTCTCTAGACTATTTGTTGTTTGTTATTCTTTTATCATGTCCCCTCTGATTTGTCTCCTTTCTAAGGTGAACTTTCCCAGGCTTTTCAGTGTATCTTGACATGTGAGTTTTTCTATGCCCTTGGTCATTCTCATCACCCTTCTCTGAACCCTCTCTAATGTTAATTTTTCACTCACTGGTATAGCTAAAATCTGACCTTTCCTTCCTGGCCTGATGACTTATCAGTGACCTGGCCATCTCTTGCCTTGTTTACTGCAACCTTCTCCTGTCCGCCCTCCTCTGCTCCCATAACTGTCCCCTCCAGTCTGTCCACAGTGCAGCTGTTAAACTGTCTTCCTTGCCTGCCAGTAGCTCCCACTCTTTGAATATCTCCTGCCATGCATTGTTTCAATGGCTCCTCCTCACCTGCACACCCTGCACAACTCTGCCCAAGCCTACATCTCTGATCTAGTTTCTTAGCTCCTTCACAGCCTATCCCTGTGCCAACAATCCCTGCCTCACTGACCTCTTTGTTACTGACTCACTCCTTCTCCCTGCCTATTTTCATGCTGCCCCCCCCCCTTGGAACAGTCTCCCAACCCGAGAGTAGTCTGCTCTCCCCCCTCTCCCTCCCCCCTTTCCTCATTCAGCTCCCTCCTACAAGGCCCTCAAACACCACCCATGTTAGAATTTTATTCTGATACATTTTAAAGTTATTCTGATTTCAATGAATGGTCTTCTCTGGATCTCCCGGTACATCTTGCCCTCTCTCTAATCTGCCTTTCACACTGGAGCATTTGTGTCTCACACAGATCAGAGTGTGTTGTCAGTGCCTAACAAATAATAATAGCCGCCATGCCATTTGTATTACAAACAACCTGCCCAAGCCCCTTCATTCTGATCCCTTTAAGCAGGCATACATGGATAATTCAGCTACTAGCTATAGAAAGTTGCCATTTAATCAGAAAAGGAAGGGCCACCATTTCAAATTCAGCTGTGTTATCCCAGCCTTGTCCCTGACTGTCTAAGCACTACCATGTGCTCTGCAGTCTGGGTCTGCATGCCCTTGAGCCCCTTGGGACATTTGAATGACACAATTATACATCATAAATAGCTGGGGTATTTTTCAAACAGAAAAATGGTCACTTTTGACAAACTGATATAACAAACCATTTATCAACCACTGTAGCAAACCATTTCTTTTGGCCCTTTTGTTCATTGGAAAAATGAACTCAAACATTTTCTGAAAAATAAGAGAGAATATTGAAGGAAAGTTGCCAGAGGAAGACGCAAGCTGGCTCCAACCCTACCTGCCATTACCAGCTTTTTTCTGGCCTGGAGCTGACGTCTTCCTCCATTTAGAATTCTTGCTTGGAGGGTTTATTTTTCAGAACACAGGGCCCCCCAAAATCCTAATGTCTCCTTTGTCAGTTCCAATAAGAGTAAAACACCACAGACTTGGTTTTCGTTGCAAATATTTGTATCCCTGTACTCTGCAAGGGCAGCCTAGCCATTGCTGCAATGTGGGTATAAGGGGAAGTGTAATCCTTGTACCGCTTGAAGAAAGATGACATTCCATATCAGTGTAATTTTCAAGTGCAGCTTTAAACTGAAAAGTGTTTGTTTTAAAATGAAGCAAGGAAAGTTTAGAAATATATTTTAACAAGTTTTCAGTATTTTTTTCTGTTCAGGCCTGATCCCATGAGGTGCTGAGCCCTTGAAATCCTATTGCCTTCACCTTCCCATTCAGCACCATGCCAGATCAGGCATTTTAAAGGTATGTCTACATTGCAACTGGGAACAAGCCTCCCAGCCCGGGTAGACAGATTCACGCTAGCCTGGCTTCAGCTTGGCACATGCTAAAAATAGCAGCGTGGACATTGCAGCTCAGCTGGCAGCTCCGGTTCTCAAGCCTCCCTGATTCCCAGGGTCTGAGGTCAGGTGGGTGGTACGATTCTCCGCCAGAGCCACAATGTCTGCCCTGCTATTTTTAGCACGCTAGCTCAAGCCCTGCTAGCGTGTGTCTCTATCCTCGGGCTGGGAGGCTGCCGTGTAGACATAGCCTAAGAGTTTTACTTGAGAGTCACGGGTTGAGCATTTTGTGTTTCTGAAGCTATTTAGATGCATCATGATTTATTCTTATGTTTGAATTCTGTCTCCAAGTCATAGGCGTGTATATTTGACTGGAAGTCCTTCTATTGGCTTATGCTCTCTTAGTTTCTTGGATAATTCCATGAGAGTGATTTCCAGCTGAAAAACATCACAGTTATATTTCCAGCAGTTTACTTTCTCTTCATTTGTTTACTTGGGTGCACTGGACCTACATGAAACATTGGCAAGAACAATAATGTGCATGTGAAAATTCTCTGACATCACCTTTCATAAGACTTACAATCCCATTGACATTAAAAAGTGCAACTAAGAATGGAAGTTGCATTATTGTTTTTCCAGGGTGCACAAAACTTTTGCAGAAGACTTGTCCTCACTTCTAGAACCAGTTGGCTGTGTTGGGCCCAATTCAGTTCACAGAGCTAGGTCATAAGGAGGTTGTGGACATTTCCCATCTCACTTACACTCCATCTCTCTTACTTTCATCTCTCTCTCTCTCTCACACACACACACACACACACGTTACCTTTGTTTAATTGTAGGAAGAAAGTGTAAGGTAATTTGCTAAGAGCCCTTGAAAGGTACCCAATGTATGTTTCCAAAAACAACAACAAAAAGAAAAGCACAACTGTGGGATTTACACTTGCAGTCAATGTATTGTCCCAAAACATTGAATAAGAACAACTTGGTTTTCTAAAGTTTCCTTTCATTAGGCCCTAAATGTTGAGGGGATTTTTTAAATTAAAAGATGTACAAATATGTAGATATATTTTCCACTTGCTGTTAAAGATTAACTGGAAGCCAACATCTGAATATCTTTAAACTGTAGAGGATGGAATTGTTGGCATCTGTACCTCAATCTGGATCCAATTTCCATGATTAGGGCCTGACTTTATAAAAGGTCAGACAAGATCCCTAATCCTGAACACAAGTGAACTTTAGGATAGTTCACAATCTGAGTCCAGACCCAGACTCGAATCACTGTAAGAGTCTGGTTCAGAACTCCGGATCTGAATGCCTTACCATGTAGGAGTGTTTGAAATCCAGACCTGAACCCAGGTCCCAGTTTTGCAGTTCAGGTCCACTTGTAAATGTTAATATTCAAGTAGAAAACAAGTGTAAGAGGCACTTAGAGCACGAACAGCTGTCATATATGATAGCTAATACTAATGTTGGTGTTAATAACTGTTTATGCACGTGCTGTTCAGTGTAACATTTAGGATACAGTGTGTGTGTGTGTGTGTGTGTGTGCGCGCGCGAGCAAGAGAGAGAGAGAAGTAAATAACTGGATAGCTGTCACTTTTCTGTTGTGTGAACACAAGTACTCATATTGCAGGGACCATTTCCACTTTTGTCATTTAACTTCTGATTTTTAAATACATTTGTGATAAATTGGGCTCTCTACTAAGATAAACAATACTGGAGCCAAACAGCTGTCTCTGTACATGTGCAAGTTATCACAGCTGATATCAAGTCCAAGACAGACTCCTTGTCTTGGACCTTTCCTTAACCTTTCTGGCTTGATTCAGGGAAATGTGGACCAGTCTATTTTCTTATTAAAACTGTGGTCTTTTGAAATGTCATGCTAATTTTTCAAATCCTTTACTCTTACTCACATTTGATGCAGAAAGACTGTAACAATCGTATTTTTGTAAACTGCCGCTTGCTTTGTGTTTGGAAATAATATATATTTATTCTACTGAATTTCATGTAGTTTTGAAACTCGTCTTCAAATATATCCTCTTACATTCCAGACAGATCAAAAGAAGCTGTTGGCTTCTCGGTGCTGCCTATGTATGACAGTGTATAAAATTATAATTTCAGTAACAAGAGACTGGCTTTATTTACGTTAAAAAAAAATAACCAAAAAGATTATTGGACTTAATTAATCTCTAGTGTTTACTCCATCATATGTAGAGGGATGAATTTGGCCCTTTCAGAACCCATGATTATAGTAAAGTAACATTTCCTAAGAAACCCTGCCTGGAAATTATGGGAGAATCCATAATGAGACCATAGCCTTTAGGGGCTTAATTCTATGATCCTTATTCGCACTTTGCCGTGTGTTACTCCACAGGTAGCCCCATTAATTAAATTGGGCCTATTAAGAATAAGGTAACATGCCAGGTGAATAAGAGAGACAGAATGTGTCCTTTCTTAATGAAAGCCTCTAGCCTTTTAAGTAGAGAAGTGGGTTACAATTTGAGAATTTCCAGGCAAAATTTTATGTTCTGGTGTGCACTGTGATTTCCCTTGTATAGTCTGGATTTGTTCTGTTGCTGGAATCCAGATGAAATCAATTGAAGTCCCATGCACAGATGAATGTGATAGAAATCTACAGGAAAATGTTTCAGAATATGCAAAAGTCGCCTACTTTTTCAAAAGCGCTGAGACACCCTGGCTCCCATTAAAGTAAGTGAGAACTCTGGGTGCTCAGCATCTTTGAGAATGAGGCCTTAGGTTGTTAAATGATTCACAGTGTAGTGTATAGAGGAGAATTTTGCTTATTGCTTAGAAAATACTTCCACAACTTGGTACTAAGCATACATCTCCCTACACAGTGTGGGCTGATTCTGCAGAACTTCACTGGGGACTCAGCACCTGGCAAGATCAGGCTCCAGTGTTTTAAAACATTGGATGACCAATAAAATAGAGGTGGTTTTCCTGTCTGCAATAAAGATAAAGGGACTGGAAATTTATCACTTGCAACTCTTGCCATGTAATTGTTTTTTGATGCTTGTCACTGTTATCAATGAAGTACTATGTTGTATGTTAAACTGCACTGTAAAATCGGAATATTTTACTGCACGTCTTTTTTTAAAGGGGAAAATAATTGTATGTGTTGCAGTTGTAATGCAGTAAATAAATATATTTTCTTTTAAGGGCTTCTCAGTTATAACTGGGGTTATAACTGTTTTCTTTTCTCTGTCTTGAATTCTTTCCATCCATATGTTTGTGCTGTCCTAGGAACACAGAACAAGAAGGTAGGAAGGATTAATGTCCGCAAGTGTTTGCTGCCTCCTTTCCCATCATCTTCACACACTGCAGGCAAATAAATGATTGTGCTGAACACAGCTACTTGATCCTAAACTCATAACCCTTATTAGAAAATACCAACTTTTCTTTAAGACCATCCTAGCAAATGTGCAAGAAAATTATATCCCTGCAGGTTCTACAGAAAGAGCAAAATCTACAGAACCTTGTTAAGTTACTACAGGACTCTGTGGGACTTTTCTCTAAGGGTCCCAAATGATGATCCCTGCTCACTGTTCCAGAGGAGAGGGAAACCACACACACACAATATATATTTGGATATAGGGGAATTCCTCCTCTGACCAAAGTTTAGTTTAGTCTAATCCTGTGTAAGTAAACAAGCATTATTATAGTTAGGTATGTACTATACACTTTACTTCTATTTCTCTTACCATTGTGGTATGTGTGGACCCAGAAATATTATTAGTAATCAAATAATTGCCAATTTCTTTCTTGAATTCTAGCAAGAGCGAGTCAGCCAGAAGCATCAAAATTGAAGAACTCCAAAGAAGAATTATTTTCTGGCAGTAGGGAAAACCTCTCTGTGTATTTTGCCTAAAAGTCATGTGTTTGGATGAACTTTTGGGATGGTCTCTGTGTTTTCTGGTGCTGTTTAACTCCCGGTGAGCTGTACATAGGGCTTTGTGACCCCTTTATGGTCCTTATGTATTTTGGAGAACACAAGGTTATTAGGGAGAAGGCATAAGATTGCACTTGTGCAAGTTTAAACTCTTCAGCTGAAGTGCAATGGTCATGAAGAGGACTGTGATTGCTACCCTAAGAGGTGCCAACAACAGTAGAGGGGAGACCATGCAAGCATAGAGGCAGCTCTGTGACCTTAGGAAAGTCAGACTATGGTGACCTATAGATTATATCACCGTGGTATATTGGCTGCTCAAATCAATACACAAATGACACTGCAACTTTTACTAACAGCTTTTCTCTCTGCAATAGAATCCTCCTTGTAGGTTATTAATTTAGGGGGGCACCAACAGGGTTTGTGTGACCAAGCCCCTAGGAGTCCCTTTCATGGTGATAGGCCTGTGTTAGGCCAGTTTTTCTGAAACAGCCAAATAAAACCGGGGAGCCTTTTACTGTGTTGCGGATATTATGTATAACGCAGGGAATTTACTTCTAGAAGGGAGGGAGGAGAGAGTTGTGCATGAGATTTTCACAGGCTTGAAAAGAAAAACACTCTTTTATGGATGAGCGAGTAGTGGGCTGACCAAGTTCAGGCTGCCGTGGAGTCTGCAGTTGATCAGTGGGAGTTGATGCAGCCAACGAGAATTACTGTAAATGGTTTTAGAGGCCACAGGAGTATCTTAGGCAGTTATAAATATGTAGGCTGGATATTATTGAAGAACCACCTGTTTTAGATGGTTACCTCGCTGCAAGAGGACAAAGGCTGTTGTTTAGGTCATAACACTGAAAGGTGGCAAGTTCAATAAATAAAAAATAAGAGGGTCAGATCCTTAACTGGTGTAGATGGGCATAGCCTCATTAACGTTAATGGAGCTAGGCTGATTTATACCAGCTGAAGATGTGGCTCATAGTCAATAGGGATCTTACAGAATGGTCAAAAAACTAATTTTGTAGTTCTTCTTTGTCTAATGCCTGAGCACTAGATTGTAACCGTACAAAAGTCCTTGCCAGTATAATGATGTCATTTTGGATCTGAACACTCATGATATGATGAGGTAATACTAAGGGAAAAAAGAACCATCATTATAAACCTATTAAATTAGAAAAAATGGAGCAAGATTACAGAATGATAAATATTGAATGAAATAAAAACCAACAGTGGGGAGTTAAGAGGGAGTGAATTTTAAGGCGTATTCACTTTGTGGAAATCACCTTGCAGTAATACCAGTGCTGTGTGTAGGAGGCGAGTATTACATCCAGCAGAGATTAAAGACAGAGGGTTTTTTTTTTTTCCCTAAGTTAATATTTCAGGCTTTCTGAATTTCATTTCTTGACATTTCATGAATGCAGCCTCAGCTTCCAACTGCGGAAAAACACTCTGATAAACACACATTGCTGGAGCGAATGAAACTGAAGTCTCATCCGGTTTTACCGTAGCATTCATGGTATTACTAAGGATTGTAATATAATCCTCTTCAATGAATAACCCTAACAGATGTTATCAGGGTTGCACTGTATTAGCAGTGGACCTCTTGATAGAACTCCCTCAGCGGAAGTTCATAAATTGTTCTAATGGGCTGCTTGATTTGCCTGGCTGTTTGAGCAGTGTGGAAGAGAGGTGGTTAACAATGTCCTTAAAATAAGCATTATTCCCATCTGGTATCCATTACAATGCTGTTAAATATTTCATGCTTTTCATGTTACAAACAAATAAAAGCAGAACTAATCTTTTTGTTTAATGTTCCTTGATTGGCACTGTGGATGAATAAGCTGTATATTTGAACTGCCAATCTTGCTGTGGCTCCTCTAGGGGTTTGAGTGGAAGATAGAGCAGATCTCCATGAACTTTTGAGGTGGGATTTTTATTACACTATTGATATAGAAAATGATATAGAAAAATCCAGATGATGAATGTGCTGTTTAATCAGCTGGGATTTCTTCACTTGCAAAAAGATAACTTGATGAAGTGCAAACAGAGACAGGGAGCAGACGGTGACGGCTTGTCAGCTATATACAAGACTGTCTCCTGCTGTGATGGCTGGGAAACTCAATAGCTATTACTGCCACTTTGCCCTTTTATAGCTGCTTCCATCAGAGGATCTCAAAGCGCTTTACCATTATTGATTCTTTAAACTTCACAACTTTCCTGTGCGGTAAGTATATCTTGTCACTCCTGTTTTACAGAACAGGAAATTGTACCTTAGGGAAGTTAAATCCAGCATTTTCAAAGCTGGGATACCTAAATCCAGAATTAGGCACCTAGATGAAAGTGTCCTCATTGGCTATGTGGGTGCTTGGTACCTCTGAAAATAAGGCTACTTTTTTCAGTGCCCAAGGCCTTAATCCTGCAGTGATTTCTGCATAGGTGGACCCCTGCACAGTGCCTTTGGATTACACAGGGGGCTTCGTAGAGGCATAGTGTTCCACTTGCACGGACTTCGTCTGAGGGTCAGGACCTAAGTTTGGATGCATGTGCCTAACCTTAGACATCCACTTTGGAAAAAGTTGGCCTAAGTGATCTGCCCAATGTTTGCTTCATGTCTAAAGCAGATTCTGGGATAGAATCCAATCCTCTGATTCCTGTTCTTTAACCACTATGCCATGCTACCCTTTCTTTGACATTTTGTAAAGTATGTTGTCATCTTATTCTCAGCAGTTAGCTAGAGTAAGCATCCCACAAAGCCTACCCTCAAGAAAGATAGTGTGGGTGTGGATATATATATAAATTGGGTCAAATTTCACCCATTGGATACATCCACAGAACTTTTCCCTTTCCCCACCGCCAGTGTGTAATGCATCAGATATACAGTTTCTGACTGCTTATCAGACTGAATTCAGAGGCAGAGGTGGGTGTTAAACAAGAGCAGAGAACCCTGATGATAGGCTGTAAACAGGCAAGTCTTTCAGTAGGAGTCTGGACTATGCAGATCAGGACACACTCACAGCATCTTACATATTTTATTTAATATAGAATCATAGAACCATAGGCTTAGAAGGACCACAAGGGTCACCTAGTCTACCCCCCTGCCAAGATGCAGGATTTGTTGTGTCTAAACCATCCAAGACAGATGGCTGTCCAGCCTCCTTTTGAAAACCTCCAGTGAAGGAGCTTCCACACCCTCCCTACACAGTCCGTTCCATTGTCCTAATATCAAATATATTTTCAGTTTCTGTAGCACTGTACATCTGAGGATCTCAAAGCACTTAGCAAACTTTAACAAATTAAGTCTCAACACGCCCTTGTGACGTGATTTTTTTATTAACCACTGAAGTGCAGCCACTTCTGGAGTGGAACACTGCAGCTATTTAGCAACTCACCACAACAGTACAGGACAGGAATATAAAAATGGACTGTGACCCCTTACTACAGTTCATGGCAGTAAATCCTTTGCACTGTTGAACTGAACATACTACTTTTAGTTTGTTTAAATCCAAGAATGGTAAATGATGAGTCATAAAAATATAGGAAATCAGTAGAGTACAGAGTGCAAGCAAGCCTCATAGTGTCTGATCTGCTGTCACTGATAATACCCACAGAAGACAAGGGTTTTTCTTCATTCCTGGACAAATGAACTGCAGCATGTATGAAATCTCTACAGGCCATCTGTGACAGTAATTCATTTACTCGCAGTATTACAGAACAGATTTTCCAGTGAGCTCAAAAGGGCAGGGAGAAAAAAGTAGCATGATGAGAAGAATCTGTGACCTGTGTCTGAAAATAAAAAAATATTATTCAGTTGTCATGTCTGATGGATAGTGTGTGTGATGCACAAGGCAAAGCCACAGCAACTAGATAAATGTTTAAAACATTTAACTTTGATACATTAAGAATGAGTTGCAATGCAGGCTTATTGAGGTTGAAATTAAGCAGACATTTCTGCATTCCTGAAATCAGTCTTCTGAAATTGTTTAGCTTGGAAGAAATTTCATTGCAGATAATGTGGAAGTGTAAGGGGAAGTTGGTCTTCAGACACGATGGAGCAGTTCTGAAAGGTCACGATTACCTTTTTTTTTTTTTCAACTGTTGCTTTCCAGCTGCCAGCAGCCCCTAGCTGATTCGCTTTAGACCAGAAGAGGGCCTCTACAGATACTTGGTTTCTACCTTTAATTGAAATGAGCACGTTAATTTATAACCTTAGCAGCTACAATATATAATATATTCTCAGTATTTTCCTAACACTTAACGTCTTGGAAATGGTAATTAGTAACTCATTCTCATGAACAATCAATTAGTTGTGTGGCCTTAGGTGTCAGATTCACCCTTGATGTAATTCCGACGAGGTCAATGGAGTTATAGCAGGAATTAATTTAGCCCCCACTAGCTAATGAGTTTACATAACATTTAACTTCGGGTACCCACTGAAGAGTTTTGGGCTTAGCACCAGGGACCTCAGTGTTTCTTCATAAAGTTGTCCCACAGAAGAACGGGAAAAAGTGCCATTGTCTAAAAACTGGTTTCTGCAGCAACATGTCTGAAAAAGGGGGCCTTTCACCCCCAAAACACTGACTGAGGAAAGGGAGCAGGAAGTGGGGATTAGGAGGATTTTGCCCAGCTGTGCCTCCTAAACCTTCATTTACAGGGACTGTTCCAATCTCCTGTTCTCCCCTCTGCTATGTTACAATTTCTTGAGGTTTTTTTTTTTTAAATCTCCACAATTCATGGCTATTGTAAGTGCTCACTTCAGCCTTTATGAACGTAGGCATGCTCTGTAACACTGGTGCTAGGAGTCAGTGAAGCAAGACAGATGCACCAATCTTCTCCTTTTCCCCATCCCTATTGTTAACATGACATTCTCTTGTCTCATATAGCGGCATGCCATGGGTGTATGAGAGATAAGGTCATTCCAGAGCCTAGGGCTCCTTCAGTAGAGTGGACAGTGCCCCCTCCACTAGCCCATGCTGCAAGCAGATAATGTTCTGGACTAACCAATATTACAGTTGTTTAAATCTTAGAGTTAAATTATCCAGTGTCATAGACTTCAAACAGTAAATAGTCACTGTCACTCATTTATGTACAGGTCACTAAGGGGCAAATCAGGCCCCCAACTCTGTGGTTGTGGAGGAACTATTGACAGCAGAGTCAGTGTATTTTAGATTCTAGGATTCATAGATTCATAGATTCTAGGACTGGAAGGGACCTCGAGAGGTCATCGAGTCCAGTCCCCTGCCCTCTGTCTAGACCATCCCTGATAGACATTTATCTAACCTACTCTTAAATATCTCCAGAGATGGAGATTCCATAACCTCCCTAGGCAATTTATTCCAGTGTTCAACCACCCTGACAGTTAGGAACTTTTTCCTAATGTCCAACCTAGACCTCCCTTGCTGCAGTTTAAACCCATTGCTTCTCGTTCTATCCTTAGAGGCTAAGGTGAACAAGTTTTCTCCCTCCTCCTTATGACACCCTTTTAAATACCTGAAAACTGCTATCATGTCCCCTCTCAGTCTTCTCTTTTCCAAACTAAACAAACCCAATTCTTTCAGCCTTCCTTCATAAGGCATGTTCTCAAGACCTTTAATCATTCTTGTTGCTCTTCTCTGGACCCGCTCCAATTTCTCCACATCTTTTTTAAAATCCGGTGCCCAGAACTGGACACAATACTCCAGCTGAGGCCTAACCAGAGCAGAGTAGAGCGGAAGAATGACTTCTCGTGTCTTGCTCACAACACACCTGTTAATACATCCCAGAATCATGTTTGCTTTTTTTGCAACAGCATCACACTGTTGACTCATATTTAGTTTGTGGTCCACTATAACCCCTAGATCCCTTTCTGCCGTACTCCTTCCTAGACAGTCTCTTCCCATTCTGTATGTGTGAAACTGATTTTTCCTTCCTAGGTGGAGCACTTTGCATTTGTCTTTGTTAAACTTCATCCTGTTTACCTCAGCCCATTTCTCCAATTTGTCCAGATCATTTTGAATTATGACCCTGTCCTCCAAAGCAGTTGCAATCCCTCCCAGTTTGGTATCATCTGCAAACTTAATAAGCGTACTTTCTATGCCAATATCTAAGTCGTTGATGAAGATATTGAACAGCGCCGGTCCCAAAACAGACCCCTGCGGTACCCCACTCGTTATGCCTTTCCAGCAGGATTGGGAACCATTAACAACAACTCTCTGAGTACGGTTATCCAGCCAGTTATGCACCCACCTTATAGTAGCAGTATTTCTGCTGTGCAAAGGTGGGAAGGAGTGTTGGTTTTGGAGGGGCCATTCAGAGGATCCTGCAGCAGAGTCATGTGGGCTGCAGTGGGCTGAACTAACCCCTACAGAGCAGCTCTGCACCACACTGAAGAGTAAGGAGAATTTCTCCTCCCCTTCAGTCCCATCTTTGCAAAGATGCCCACTGTTTGGACTTGGCGTTGAGTCTCTGGATCTGGCCTTACTGGAAGGACCAGTCTTCTTAAGTTAGAGTATTTTCGGATGGGATATTTTGCATCATCTCAGCATGGTCGTGCAGTCAGCACAGGGTTATGGGAATCAGAATTTCTGGGTTCTGAGCCTGACTCTCAAAACTACTCATTGCATGATCCTGGCCAAACTGCTTAACCTCTCTATACCCCAGTTTGCAAAATGGGAACAATACTTACCATACCCATTTCACTGGGGGGTTATGAGGCTTGAGCTGTTTATGCTGGTGAAGTAGTTTGAGAATCTCAGATAGAACTGTTAAGTTTTGCTGGTCCAAATTCTAACCTCAAATATGGACTCATAACCTGTAATTCACTCAATGAGAACTGAGTGTGTTTAGTTGAGGGCAGAATTTTTCCTGATAATACTATACTATTGCTTTTATCATGGACAACATCTCCATATAAAGAAGAGACAGCTCCAGGCTGAAATTTTTTGGCCACCCCTTGTATACACCGAATAAACTACTTTAAACAGCAGCTCACTGCTGAAGGCTATTATGGTTCTCCAGCCTGAACTATGCTTGGAAGGCTTTGTTGGTATAGCTATGCGTGCGCATATATGTATGTACACACACACACGCTACACAATATTAGCACCGCACTCCTACTGTGGACACAGCTTGTACCAGCAAAATTCTGCTTTTGCTGGCATGGCTTATTCCAACTCCTCTGAGTGAGATAAAGTATACTGGCAAAAGTGAAAGTTTTGCCAGCTTAACTATGTCTCTATTGGGGGCTTTTGCTGATACAGCTCTGTTGGTCACAAATCACACCTCATCACCCCTTCAACTGACATAGGTATGTCAGCATATGTGTGTAGGGTAGACCTGGACTGAACATGGGCATCATTTGTGAGGCTGTCTCACAACTGGGACTTGGGCAATAAGGCCTAGTGCAGGGGTTCTCAAACGGGGGGTTGGGACCCCTCAGAGGGTTGTGAGGTTATTACATGGGGGGGTCACGAGCTGTCAGTCTCCACCCCAAACCCTGCTTTGCCTCCAAAGTTTTTTTAATTTATGGGGGGGTCACACTCAGAGGCTTGCTGTGTGAAAGGGGTCACCAGTACACAAGTTTGAGAATCACTGGCCTAGTGGTCAGAGCAGCAGCTGCCAGAGTCAGGAACCAGGAGTTAGAGTCAAGGTCAGGGGTCCAAGAGACAGGCATTATTCAGCTGGCAGAGGAGCCCACTTGTTGCTCAGACACTTCCTGGCCCACCTCCTGGATCTAAATAGGGTGCCTGGGCCAACCAGGGGTGACACGGGAACCTGTTGGTCTGACCTTCTGAGGTGGGCTTTCCTGTGAAATTTATCCCCACAGAGTCTGTGGTAATGCACCCAGCCCTACCAGAGCTGCTGGTTAGTGTTGCAGAAGTGTTGGCCATTATGCACCTTGCAGACCTGCATTCCAGTCCTATCCCTGCAGAACGTCACATGGTGAACATGCCCTTGAGTAAATAAAAACTGCTTAGATCAGCTCTCCCACTTCTGGTTATTGCACTTTGCTTTTTTACAAAACTAATGAAGGTGACCCTGGGTCCTTGGAGAGAGAGAGAGACAACCAACAGCCTAAGAAACTTCAGAGAGGCCATTTACTATGTGAAAAGGTAACAATTTTGCCCCAGGATATCTTAAGTAAAATGCAAAGGAGAACAAAAATCATGCAGAGGTCCATAGAAGCACATGTCAGGAAAAGGAGGAACGGAAATAAATGGAAAGGACAAGTAGGTGGAGGGGGGGGGAGAAATAATAGCATTTACACATGGATAATAAAAGAGTGTGTGTGAAAAATGAAGTGACAGCTTTCTAGAAGAAGTCCGGGAAAAGTGGAGCAGCAGCAGATGGAAATCTTGCATCAGTAGGAACGGGGGAGCACAGGGGCGGCAGCAAAGAGGTGGGAGTTGAACCAGAAGGAAAGGTTTTAAAAATGATCTAAAGTGTAGTGCTGGCACAAAGGGAGAGTGACCCAGAGGTTACATTTTAAGGGGATGATGGTCTTGTTGTTGGGGCAGTGGATTGGGAATCAGAAGCTCTGGGTTCTATTCTGGTTCTGCTAAAAACATCCTCTGTGACAAAGGATAAATCATTTAGGTGCAATCCTGGTCCCAATGAAGTCAATGACAAAACTCCTATTGACTTAACTGGGGCCAGGATTTCACCCTTAAACTCAGGTTTTCAAAAGCATCCACTCATTTTAGGTGCTTCTCTTTTGCAGGGCCTGGTTTGAGACACATTAACCTTAGAGTTGGCTGAAAAGAGGAATTTCCCACCTGTGAAAAAATGTCTCCCAAATCAGGCTCAAAGGTCACAAATTTGAAAATTTTTGTGGGAGGAAAAAGTGTGAAAAATCTCTTTCTGGAAGAACCAAAATGCAGTTTTTCAGCTTGCTCCCTGGGCGGCTGGCTTTCTGACTGCGTGGGCAGCTCCTTCTCCAGGTTACCCACCTTCACAGGTAGTCAACCACCCCAGTTTCCCAGCCAGCTTGTGCCCCATGCGTCTTGGTTCACTGGGCAGCTGCCTTACTGGGCTGCCCAGGTACTCTCACAACTTGCCTCTGGGTGGCAGGAATCCAGACAGCAAGGCTGGCCAGCCAACTAGTCTGCTTGCTTGCCTGGTTTTCATCGAAAGTTTTGACAGAATTGACACATTCCTGCAGAACCTTTTGGTTACATTGAATACGAATTTTCCGAGGGAACAAGTGTTCTGTCAGAAAATTTTTGATCAGCTCTAATTTGCATCTCCCTATGCATTTATAGAACGCTCCTGTAACAAGAGGCATAATCTGCTTCTTACTGGGCAGCTGTCAGTTACTACTCTCACGGAATCTGGGCAGCTTTATGATCACACAGCCAGGCAATCAGAACTGACTGGAACATTTGGAGGGCAGTATTTATGCTCGGGGGATGGCTTGTGACCCTCAGTAGTGGGCCTGGTTCACACACTACCATGTTACCACTATGCTTAATGGTCAAAAGCTATAAAAACCAGGGGAGCTTCACCAATCTTTCAGTAAGGGGCTGAGACCCAGCAGTGAGAATCCTGTAAAATGATTTCTTCAGAGCAGCAGCATGACAAGGTAAGTCATTTTTCATTGAGATTGAGATGTAAACCAGTGCCCTAAAGGGACTGAGGCTTGATGTTCATCGTTGCCATGACAAAAATGGTGACTTGGCGGGATTTTAGGAATAAAAAGTCTCTGTCTTTATCTCCCTGGCCAACCCGCTAGTGAGCTAGACTCCTTCACGTTTTATTATTTTTTAAAAAAATGTTTCTTTCTTTATGTCTAGTATAGTGGAATTTGGGTTATTAAATGGCCACGTCACAAAAATCACCGGTAAGTGCCTTTGCTTAATGGAGAGGCCAAGGACTGAATGGGCCCTAGGCAATGAACCCAAAGAGCTGGTCCTTCTGGGTAAGCATTGGGGCACATTGTTAGAGCAATAGCGGGAAGCCTACAGGGCCACCTTCTAGGCTTTACCTGTTCTGTGGATAAACCATTGGCTTCTGTCTCCACAGCTGGTCAATCTGGACCATCCGTAAGCACTAAATTTACACACCAAGTACTGTTTTTAAAAGAAGTGGCATGTCTATTATTCCCTTGCGGCATGAGTTGGAAACTTTTGTTGGACAATTAGAGTGCGTCTCTTTTCTACATATTTTGAGAAAAGCTTTATCTCGGCACCACGTAACATGATATTTGATTACAGCCAACATCTTTGTATGAGGCCAGCAATGTCTGTGACAGCTAGAGTTCATAGGGCCTCATTGTTCTCTCACACCAAATTTACACTGGTGTAATTCAATTGATTTAAGCAGAGTGACTCCTGATTTGTAAAGTGTAAGGGAGAGAAAGAATCGGTCCATGTGATTCTAAGGGCTTGTTTACACAGTGAGGTAATATGCTCTGCAGGGGTGTGATTTCTAAAGTGCACTAATTTGTTGCGTGTTAATTGGTCTACGTAGACCCTGCTAATGCACAAGAAAGGTTCCCTAGTGTGATTTAAAATTGGGAATTTTAACTAGTATTGTTTCAAACAACACTGCATTAAAGCGCACTAGGGAACCTTTAGTGCGCACCAGCAGGGTCTAGAGGGATCAGGGTCTATCGTGGAAAAAACATAATTGGCTTCAAGCTTGAGCTTGATAAGTTTATGGCAGGGGTGGTATGATGAGACTGCCTGGAGTGGCCCATCTACGACTGCTAGCAGCAAATATCTCCAATGGCCAGTGATGGGACACTAGCTGGGGAGGGCTCTGAGTTACTACAAAGAATTTTTTCCCAGGTGTCTAGCTGGTGAGTTATGCCCACATGCTCAAGATCAAACTGATCGCCATATTTGGGGTTGGGAAGGAATTTTCCCCCGGATCAGATTGGCAGAGACCCTAGGAGGTTTTCGCCTTCCTTTGCAGCATGGGTCACGGGTCATTTGCAGGTTTGTAAATGGTGGATTCTCTGCAACCTGAAGTCTTTAAATCATGATTTGAGGACTTCAGTAACTCAGCCAGAGATTAGGGGTCTATTACAGGAATGGGTGGGTGAGATTCTGTGGCCTGCAATGTGCAGATCAGACTAGATGATCAAGATGGTCCCTTCTGACCTTAAAGTCTATGAGTCTAAGAGACCAATTAATGCACAACATATTAGTGTGCTTTAGAAATCACACCCCCATAGAGTAAACTGCCCCACTGTGTGGACAAATCTGAACTGTGTGCTCAGATAATAATTGAAAGCTCCACCCATAACACTTTAAAAGAGGGGACCTTTCTGTTACCACGGAATAACTAACAAAGTCTAATTATGGAGAAATAGAAGCTATATGTTTACCTTTGGTTTCTTTTATTTTTCCTTTTTAATTTAGCACTAAGTAGCGCAAACCTCATTCTCCTTGGTGAGCATGTATTTAGATTAATAATCACATTGACATCTCTGGGACTGCTTGTGTCACTAAGTACTCACCAACATGAGGAAGAGTTGTGCAACCGAGCCTTTGTTTATTCAGTGATGATGTTATGAATTGTTGTTCTGGGTGCCAGAAGTGGCCTCTGTATTTGACCACTGTACCTTGAATTTCTCTGAAGAGTTCAACAGTAAACAAGAGCATGAGACACATGCCAGAAAAACAAAAGATTCATTTCTAAGCTTGCAGTAGCAAAGGCATGTTTGGCATATTAACTTCAGAGTTTAACTGCCTTTCCCTTTTTTGACAGTCATACAAGCAGAAAGAAGACCTTTTTGAAAACCTGTGAGGCAGTAACATTTTTCTGTTGTCCTAGGAAGAGAAGAAGGAACTTTTAAAAAACCTCCCCAAAACAACCAGATCCTATGTCATGGGATGAGGGGACCCCCACATTAGTTCTGGCAGGGGTAAGTTACGTCACAGCCCCAGATTGCCAACCATTTCTGCATTCCCTTAGATAGCAGGGATGGATTTGCATTTGATCCTCATTTGCAGCAGGCAGCTGATTTCCTAATCATTGGCTATACACTGAAGGGGAAGGTGTTACAGGAGACAGAGGGGCAGGGCTGCGTAGAGAACCAACGGGAAGGGAAATTGGTTAATTCTTTTCTGGGACATGGCTGATGTGAGCCTTATTTTATCTTTGCTTTGGGTTTGAAGTCAAGTCCCAGTTAAAAACCTTTAATTTGGACTATGGCTGAGGGAAGCCATCCATATTGTGTGTGTTTGGCCCTTATAGGGCCCAAGCAATCTTTATTTACTTTTCTATTCTACACTAAAAGCCCTACATTGCACATGTATTTAAACTCCCTCATATCGTGCAGAACCCTTTCCATTCCAACTGGCCAGACACAGCTACAATTTTTTTTCTTTTCTTTTAAATAGCAAAACAAAAACAAAAAAATAGTATCGGAATATTTTCTTTAGAAGAATAAAAGATGTTGCAAATGTTGTGTAGGATGGAGTTCTCATTTGCCACTTTCTGTGACATAAAAGAGCAAATGCAACTGTGAGAACACCTCTGAAGTATCTGACATCTTTCCCTCGTTTCTCTTGGTACCACAACAAATGAAATTAAGTCGCTCAACTCAGACATACAATTTTAGGCACATGTTATCATTACCAAAATGGAGGAAGAAAAGGGAGGAAGGAAATTTCTATATAAAAGAAGTGTGAAGGATTTAGAGATTCACAAGGGAATGAATCTGGAAACTGCAAGCAAGGAGAGATTTGTTACCTTCCCAAAGCGTGGGGATCTAGTTACTGCTTTTTCTTCATTATAAAACAACTATTGCAGAACTCTGATGACCTTGTAGACTTACTAGATATTCCTGCCAAAAGGATATCCATTATCAAGCAATACATTTTCTGCTTGTGTAGCTCCAATGTGCTCTTTGAACAATAATGGATTCTCTTTTTCCTTCCCTATCACATTTCAGGATGCAATTAGGCCTGGGACTCTGCTTATTTAGTATTTTGTGCAAAATCTACTCTAGTAGGCAGACGCTGAAGTCCTTTTAGAACTACTTTCCTGTACCAGAGTCAGAGGCCTTGGGCCTGCTCCTGCTCCCAATGGAATCAATGGGAGGTTTGCTATTGATTTCAGAGGGACTATGGTCGCACCCTTACTATGATACACAAAATAAAACTTTCTGGGTCCAAGCCTCAATGGAGCTATGCTGATTTACCCTAGCTGAGGATCTAGCCCCTTTGTCCAAGAAATCAGTAACAAAGACGAGGAAACCAGAGTCAATCTTTGGGGAAGAGGGCTAGAAGAATTAGAAATAACAAAGATTTCTTTAAACTCTTTTAAAGAAATCAAAGAAACAAAAAAAAAATCATCATGACTAATTGTATAGCAATGCTGTTTTCTCCTCGTGAAGCCCAACTCTCTAATAAGGGATGATTCTAGCATGCTGAGACGACTTGTTTTTAAACAAACTTTTTATGAAGTACTGATGCCCAATTTTCAAATATAGGCAAATTTAGGCCCTTAGATAAATGGGCACTTACTGTAAGTGCTTAAATATCTGGTGTAAGCACATAAATTGTCCATTGAGACATCTAAATATGGATTTAGGTGTTTCACTTTGGGTTAGTCGCATTTAAAATGTCACCGCTTTAGTGTTTTTACATGTCTGGAGACTTTCTTTGTCTACATTGTTATGGAATTATTGCCACTCCTGATATAGATTTATGGCTGCCACACTGGAATGATGGCCTAAAGGGAAAACTCTGCCATCATATTCAGACATGTTTATCTCTTAAACACCATTTGCATAATTTGTTTCTGGCAAAAGACTCTCTCTGGGAGCTCTGCCCAGGAATCTCTTCATTTCTATTGGCACCTTTCAGTAGCTAGCAGAACTCACCCGGAGTCCTTCTCCTCTGCCTGCCCTTCCATCTGGGTCTTGCAGCTCTAGTTGTGACTGTGCTTTGGAGATCCCAACTCTCTGTGCACTTGAGCAGTTCTAAACACATAGCTAGTCCCATATGTGGGGTGCATCTGTGAGTTCCCCATTTCTGTCTTGTTGATAAACTCCCTGATTCCCCATGTTGACACCTGAATATATGCAGATTACCATCCTACCAACACAATTGGACTCTGTGACACAGTTAGATGTACTTTTACATAGCAGGGTCAAATGGGATAGTCCAAGGCATGGTACCATGATGGATCATTAAACAGAAGCCCCATACTGACCGCACAATAGACAGTTATACAGCCATGGAAGGCTGACTATTAGGTCTGGATCGCTGGAACCAATAGTTAGGTCTAATACTAAAAATACAACACACAATAAAGGAATAAGTTTCTACTGAAATCACAGCAACAAGGCAAAATAATATATCAAGTGTCTCATAAGCTCAGTGACACTTTGTTTATACAGTAATATTAAGCATTGCACCAGGAACAAACCACAGACTTAAACGCATATAATATTGCCTACCAGAAGGCATTTCAGTGGCAGGCATACTGCATACCCTGAATGTAACAGGATACCATCATAAAGTTAATGATATTTGAGAGGAAATTTGACAATGACTCACCAGCCACTGTTCCACTGGGTACCTGCTGAGGTGTGATTATTTCAGTGATCATGCATAGTAATTTTCACCTGTATCCTTGAGTAGGTTCAAGTTGAGAGGCAAATCTTTTGGAGATGTTAATGTGCAGAACCTAGGTACCTTTTCCCATTATGTAGCATGAGTTTCAGGGGAGACGGATGATACATTTCATAAGTTGCCAACCTGAACCCAAGAAACACAGTGGAGAATTATATAAAGAAAGTGGAGTATTCTGTTGATAGCCTATTATAAAATGGATGCCAGAGCCTCATGGATATCAATGGAGCTCTGCCAGTTTGTCCTAGATGAAATGTGTCCAGAGTGTAGCACTTTTCTAACAATAGTCCGTTCAGGAAAAAAAAATAGTATTGACACCCAAATACAAAAGTAAATCCTAACCTAAAGAAACTTACAACTCTTCCCTCACCATCAAAATAATAGTAATATTAACTGTGGTGAAGGCATGAGCAAAGTTACCGCTGCAGTGACTCATCCCAGCCCCAGGAGCCTTTGTGGGGCCAGTACGGAGGAAAGTGACACTTTCTCCTCTTCTCCATTCTCAATAGTCCCCTGGCTGCTGGGGAGGAGTGGAGGCAGCAGGTGAGAGGGATGAAATGGGGTGAGGTACAGGGCCTCAGGGGAGTGGGGCTCAGCGGGAACAGGCTGTGGGACAGGAGATCATGGGGGAACATGTCCTGGGGGTAGAGGCTTGAGGTGGAACAGCCTATGGAGACAGAAGTGAGAGGACAGGCTGTGGGGACAGAGTCTTGGGGGGGCTTTGGGAACAGTAGCTCTTCTTGAGTCCCTGCTTCTTCATTATGTTCCTTCTTGAACCTCTGGTCCCCTGGCTGGGGAGATCTGCAGGTCACTCTCTAGTGTCAGCTTGGGTCATTCATTCTGCAGCTAGATGTGCTCTGTGCGCCCAGCTCACTGAAATGTGGCTTGGTGAGGCTGTTATAATTCCAGATGCTTTAGTATCCTCATGTTTCATTAATAGTTGCCAGGTGTCTGGTTTTCAACTGGAAAGGCTGGTTGAAAAGGGGACCTGGCTGTGTCCGGTCAGCACCAGAGTAACCGCAATCAGGCTCCCTGCCCAGAGGGCAGGAAGAGCAGCAGCTGCTACTGCAGCCTGGAAGAGCTGCTCTTCGCTCAGCTGCTGAGGGATAGAAGTGGCAGGCTGACTCCTGGACACAGAGAGGTAGGTACCAGTGCTGCCACCTCCCCTGCTCACCCTCCCCCGCTGTGCTCCCAGCCCAGTCCCTCGCTCCAGGGACCAACCCCCACCACCACCCTGCTGTGCCCCTGCCCCAGCCCCTTGCTCCAGTGACCGACCAAACACCGCCCCCGGCCCGCTGTGCCGCCACCCCGGATCCTCACTCCCCTTCTCCACCCTTCTGTGCCCCAATTGGGCAGGCAGGTAGGCTCCACATCAGCAGTTCCCAGCCCGGCTCTGCAGACGACAGAATATTGCACTCTAGGGCACTGGAAGATGAGGCCTGACCTATTTTTTTTTTCTGTAGATCAATTCAAACATTTCTCCCTATTTATAGTCAAGTATTAGTATTATTGGCAAAATGGGCACGTTAAATCTATTGGAATGTCTTCCGTTCTAGAAAGGCAACGTCTCAAAGAACATAATTCCAGATGGTGGCCAACCTAATGAATCTGTGTGGCCTTTGCTCAGAAATGGAGTCAAATAATTTCTGTCCACATGACACCAGTTAGCTTTGGACCAATTCGGCTGCTTCTGAGGTAGGAGAGCTCTAAGCCACTTGTAGGATAAATACATCATCTAGGGTAGTATTAGGTAGTTGTTCAGCAAACCCAAGGTTTCTCTCATGCTGAGTACAAAGTGTTTATTCTTCTTTGAATGCTTGCTCATGCCGATTCCAATTAGGTATGCGCACGCCGCGTGCACAGTAGCTGATAGGTTTTTCCCCTAGCAGTACTTGTCAGGTCAGCTCAGGCGCCCCCTGGAGTCATGCCTCCATGGTGCTGTATATAGGATCCTTCTGTCCCAGTCTCGGTTTGGTGAGCACCCCCTGTCCGGCTTCTTCTTCTTGTGGGGCACCAGGGACTGGGAATGATGCTGCATGCTGCCATGCGTGGAGCCTCTGCAGGGAGCTCTGCCATTGCCATGTGTCTCTATCCAAGTCCTTTCTAGGTGCCAACGTTTCCTGTGTCGACATTGGAGCATTGCACATTGATGCTGAGGTGCTAGGCATCGGTTCGGCCAAACCCGGCTCCGAGTGGGGACGGAGGGTGGCCTCCATCAGAAGGATCTTCAAAGACCTGTGGCGGAATCTCCTATAGATCTTGCAACAGTCCTTCTGGTGCGATTCCCCCAGACATTTTAAGCAGGAAGTGTGAGGGACACTCCTGGGCATAGGCTTGTTACAAGCTGCACACGGTTTAAACCCCAGGGACTGAGGCATGCCTTGGGGGTACCCCCAGAACAATTCCCTACTGAATTCTAACTATATAATGACTAAACTAACTACAACTACTAACTATTGATCTAACTACAGAAAAAACAGTCTGAAGACTACTAAGGAGAAGGCTTGCCGAAGTAAGAGAGAACAGCATTCCGGCTAATGTCACAGGTGGTAAGAAGGAACTGAAGTGACGGCAGGTTGGCAGGGCCCTATATACGGCGCCATAGGCGTGCGACTCCAGGGGGCGCCTGAGCTGACCCAACGGGTACTGCTAGGGGAAAAAGCTAATTGGAATGGACATGAGCAACACATCTCGAAGAACAACAGTTACAAAAGGTAGATAACCATTTTTTCATTCATAGGTTCAGCACAGTCATCTAGGGGCAGATTTTTAAAAGTATTTAGGTGCCTAAAGATGCCTCGGCTCAGATTTTTTTAAAGGTATTTAGGAGCCTAACTCCCACTGATTTTAAAATCTGGCCCATAGTGATCAGCAATGATTACATCAACCATGGCAACATGCCTCATTCTGAAAGAAGGATGGTCTTGTGGTTCAGGCAATAGACTAGCACTCAGAAGATATAGTTTATAGTCTGTGTTCTCCCACCGATTTCCTGTGTGACCTAGGACAAGTCATATAATCTCTATCCCCATCTGTGAATCAGGGATATTAACACTTTTCTACCTCTGTGGGGTGTTGTGAAGATAAATTAATTAATGTTTGTGAGGCACACAGCTACTAAAATGATGAGCACCGTAGAAAAACCTATAACTAACTGATAAATACATTTTTTTAAAAGCAAAATAATAATAAAAGTCACCTTTAGAGATTGTTCCTAAGGTTGAGACAGAGGTCAGTCTCTGTTCTTATTCAGTATTTGGCCTGTCTGCTGAGGATAAAGAAGGGTGCCAATTGATCCCCATTGTGGTGGTGTTTTTTTTTTTTAATAATGTGGATACCAATCCAGTAGAAACTGGATTGATACCCCCAACTGATTATATATCAGCCATCACATAGCATTTAGAAATGAAAAATTTTCAGTTACTACTCTGCTTGGCTAAATTAAAATGGTCAAATCAGAGATGAAAGGCCGTCTGTCCAGAGTATTGCATTTGCCATCTACCCGGTAGGGACAGATAACAGATCAGAAAATATCATAATGCCACTATATAAATCCACAGTATGCCCACTCCTTGAATACCTCGTGCAGTTCTGGTCACCTCATCTCAAAAAGGTTATATTAGAATTGGGAAAAGTGCAGAGAAGGGCAACAAAAATTATTAGGTTTATGGAACAGCTTCTGTGCAAGGAAAGATTAAGGAGACTGGGACCGTTCATCTTAGAAAAGAGATGACTAAGGGAGGATATGATAGAGGTCTATAAAATCATGACTGGTGTGGAGACAGTAAATAGGGAAGTGTTATTTACCCCTTCACATAACACAAGAACTAGGGGTCACCTGATGAAATTAATAGGCAGCTGATTTAAAGCAAACATAAGGAAGTGCTTCTTCACACAATGCAAAGTCAACCTGTGGAACTCATTGTCAGGGGATGTTGTGAAGGCCAAAGTATAACTTGGTTCAAAAAATAATTAGATAAGTTCATGGAGGATAGGACCATCAATGGCTATTCGCCAAGATGGTCAGGGATGCAGCCTTATACTCCAAGTGTCCCTAAACCTCCAACTGCCAGAATATCACATTTTATTTCTGATAGAGATGGAACCAAACCAAAATCCAGATTTGAATGCCTCTGAACTCTGTTGAATTTCAGATTTGGATCTAGATCCAAATTTTGTGGCTCAGGCCTGCCTCTAAATGTTGAGAGTATGGGGTACTTCCAAGAAGAGTATTCTGCTAATGTGAATGCTAGGCTAATTTGAGGTTTCTCAATGCAAGATCTTCCTCAGGATATTAAATCTGTCAGTTTATCAGACATTAAATCTGTCCTCTTTCTTTGCTACATGCACCCCCTATGGAGCATGATGTAATTCCAGCAAAAGCCATCAGACTTACTTATCGAAGAGGTGAGTTTCCATGAGCATATTTATTATCTGCTTTTCTTTGCCTCCCCCAAATCTAGAACAAAAGTACCTAGGCTACCTCAACAACTAACAAAGGACCTGAACATGAGGGAAAAATCAAAGAAGCCAGGAGATGTAGCTCAGCCAACTCAAACATGTAAGAAACTGTGCAAGAGAAACCAGATTGCTGTCAAAATAGCTGCTTAACATTGTGTCTGGAAGCACAGCTTCAATAAAATAGGTAAGGAAACCGGCTAAGGACCCCCAATGGCAAACACATATTTATTGAGAATTCAATAAAAGCCTCAGAACAAACAGCCTGAAGGACCTGTAGACATAGCCTCTGTTGTAATAAAAATGCAATACAAGGCATCAGGGAAATGGTAAGGGAAAAGGACTGCTCCATGAGAAAACCTAACAAGAGTCCCAGAGCATAAAGCTTGGAGACACAGGCTGAGATGCAATAAAGTAACTGCCATTGGGGAGAGAGTAAGAAAAACAAAACATCTAACAAAAGCACAAAGAAGCCCCAGATACATAAGCTAGTCTAGAAATTCAGCTCAAGTTGCCATAAAAGCACATGGGAAAATAGGAAAAGAATAATGACTGCAAAGCCATCAACTCCTGCAGGTACATAAAGAAAGCATGTAGGAGAGAGTCCACAGGAAGCAATGTCAGCTGCAGTAAACTCCGAGGATACCTAGGAGACAAATCTGTAAAAGGTGACAAACTGAGGCCTCCCAGGGATCATGTGTGTGTGTTAGAGAGAAAGTTGTATTAAATATAAAACCCCACATTGCTGACCTCTGATCTGTGTCTATGATGGGGATTTGTTTTTAATTAGGCAACAAAGCAACTTTTCTAATAGGTGCAGAAAGAGATTAGAGAATTTCTGTTAAAAATGTGGCAGAAAAATTAATTAAGGATGCAATCTGTGTGCTTGTATTGCTGAATTTGTGCTTGGATAACATGAATTTTAGCACATGGTAACAGCACCTAGATGGCTTTTGATTATTGTTAAAAATTGGAACAAACAACAATAATAATAACAAAGAAATAAAGATCCTCCTTGTGCTAAGGAGATGACACACAGGAATGCTGATAAAAGGGTGAGCTTCATTTCTTGACCTCCGTCATATGTCCTGTGTCAGGGTTACAAGAAATTGTATCCCTGGCATTTGGCAGAGGTCAGTAATCACTGATTTGACTGGCTACTGTAACATCCCTTTTTTTTGAAAATCAAATGCAAATATAATAACAACCAAATCTAGCAATCACAGAGCACATCACTGAGCACGCTAATAATGTCTAGGATGGAGACGAGGTATTTGGACATCTGACAGTAACTCGTGCACTTCAATGACTTTCTGATCACACAACCACTTTTTGTTTTCAAAACGGCTCCATCTGCAGTGACTTCTTGTGGCTGTGTTTTGTCACTTGGCATCTGTAATTCCTGCTTCTGTTGTTTTTCATTGTTCATGACTGGGTGGGCGTGTGCTAGTTCTGTCTCTGTGAGCGCTGTCTGTAGCATTATAAATAAGCAACAGGATCCCTCTTGGTTCTGTTTAGATGTTTTCTGTTCCTCCTGAGAGCAGACCTTCAGAGGTGGTAATAATATATACCATTGATAGAGATGGTATAGCTTTTACTTTGGCAAGTTGCCTTCTGTTTGAAATGCAACATTCTCTCCCCTTGGCAATTGGTCTGTTTGGCATTCTTGTCTACAGCTGTTTGAAAAATGGGGGTAATTATGTGTGTGTGGGGATGTCAAAATTTTTGAAAAAAAATTGACCTACCTCTGCTCTTGTCATAGTAGTTTTTGTAGTAAAACTTCTCTTGTAACTATGCCAGGGTGAATTTTATTTGGCTCGGAAATTTTTTAGAAGTTGGCAGTAAAATTTTTATCCTTTTGCCTACAGCAGTGGTTCCCAAACTAAACTTGTTCTGCCACTTGTGCAGGGAAAGCCTGGCGGTTTGTGTACCTGCCGCATCTGCAGGTTCGGCCGATCATTGCTTTAGGCCAATGGGAGCTGCTGGAAGCAACAGCCAGTACATCCCTGCAGACACGTCAGGTACACAAACTGGCCCGGACCACCAGGAGCTTTCCCTGCACAAGCGGTGGAACAAGTTTGGGAACCACTTGACTACAGATCTCTGAACTGGTGATTCTATAAAGCTGTTGAGATGCGGGGTCTGCTCCACATTGGCAGAAGAGGGGTTAAAGCAGCCCAGGGAGGTTGCACAGGAGGCAGCCAATTAGGAAAGGGCTTGTAGAGACAGCCAATAGGGAGAATGTTTAGAGAGACAGCCAATCAGGGCCAGGTTGGGCCATATAAGAAGGGCTGCTGAACAGAGCCACTTGAGTCACTTCCTGGAGTTTGAGAAGGGAGGATTGGCTGCCCTGAAGGAGGGAGAAGAGACAGCACCCCCATGGTCCAAGCAGTGCTGGGCGGGGTCAAGGGAGCATGAGTAAGCTCCTGGCTGACCGCTGCCAGACTGAGGCCCTGATACAAGGGTGGAGAAGGTGCTAGGGCTGCAGGGAAGTGGCCCAGGGAAACAGACGGTGGGGGTTGGAGATGATGCAGCGCGTGACTGCTGGTCTCCCCCACCCCTCCTTTGGCCCCAGTCGCCCCTGATGCTGGTGGCTAGACCCTGGACTGCAGCCTGCCACTGAGGCAAGAGGCTGGACAGAGGAATGCTGCCCCCTGGAAGCCGGGAAGAGAATTGAATAGGACACAGCTGGAGGGCTGTGTCCAGAAGAGGGCACTGTGGTCCTGAGAGTGACACAGGTCCTGATGGCAGAAGCAACGGCAGCGAGACGGCCACTAGATGAAGGCGCACCAGTGAACCACAGGAGGCACTGCAGTGGTGAGTTGCACCCCATCACAGCTGTGAATAGCGTGTTGCAATGTTCTAACAATGCTAAGTAAGATTGCTTGAATCTACTTTTTTTTCAAGTTATTTGTCAAGTCAGATCTGTTTCTTGCAATAACCTTACTTTGACCCAGTGGTTAGTTACACTACGCTAATTAGTCCATCTGTAACTGTTTAAAATCACATGGCTTCACTTTAAGTTTGTTTGTAGCAGTGGTGTCACCTTGCAAATGATTTCTTGAAAAGGAAATGTGACATTCTTGGTGACTCACAGTATTTTTGAATTTGTTCATATTGCCTCTGAAATAGTCTGTAGATTTTCAATGCCTGAGTCTGCCACATACAACAATGTGGAGGATTTTACCCTCTGCAACGTTTCTGCAATACCACTTAGGTCTTGTCTATGTGGGGAATTATTCCAGAATAGCTATTCCTGATTAACTCCCTGTGTGGATGCTCTTTCTAGAATCAGACTGCCTTATTCCAAATTAGTTTAATCCTCTTCTAAAGGATTCTTATCCCAGAATAAGAGCGTCCGCACAGGGAGTTAATCAGGAATAGCTTTTTTGCTTTAAATTCACTCCCTACCTTAAACTGAATTCATTTCTCACGGTAGTCAAAACTTTACTGTCTGGAAAACTGGAAGTGCTTCAACCTCCTCCACCAGTTTTCTGCCACGTTCCCTCCTAGATTCAGGAGATTCTGGAGACTTATCTATATTTTGGCCATATATCTAGTTTATATCTGACACCACATAGTAGCACCCAGAGGACATGCACATACAGTGGCGTCAGTGGCATGTGGGGCAATGCATCCAGGGATACGAGAATGACTGGAAAACATGATTTAGGGGTCCTGTCTGCACTCCAAAAAAACCAGTGAATTGAACTAATTCCAGAAAGAGGATTACTGGTCTGGGTCTCCAGCAGGTGTGAAGTATTATGACCTGTAAGAGTTACTAACCAAGTTTTAACCAGGTAGCATGTGCAGCAAAACCAAGTTTAAAGCCAGCCATGCCATGTAGGACTAACAAATTCAGGTAAAGATTTCAACATGCGCCACATGCTTTTATCAAGTTAAGTTCTGCAGATGTTCTGTTTTCAGTTGGAATTCTTATATAATGTGTAATGGCCATGCCACCAAACTGATAGCTCAAGCAGATTGATTATTTTTTTTAATGTCAGCAAAAGGTTTCATTTAATCATAGGTGCTGAAACTAGGGGTGCTGGTAGATTCCATCATATACAGGTTCACAGTTTGGTTCAATGGGTCTCCCCTGCCCCCCCCTAAAAACTGTTACAGCATCCCTGCATTTAATCATGTGGTACTCCAGGAACACTAAACATGGAACATCTTCCAACTCTGTCTCAGAGCCATGAGTATTACCAGCTTTTTTTTCCATATTATGATCACTACCCCCAATCTGATGTTCACCTAACTCTGATAGGATATAGATATGTCTTCTGCATTGCTCTGAGCCCCTGTTGGCTTAAGAGTGAAAGTGAAGAATTAATTTTAAGTAGCTACCTCCAATCTCCCCTTGTAGAAGTGGCCAGATTTTCAAAGGTGGTAAACACCTGCAGCTCCTATTGACTTCATTGGGAGCTATATGGGATATTCAGCACCTTTGAAAGCAAGGTTGGCTTCTATTTAGGTACTTAAATATGGATTTGGGAGCCCAACTTGAGGCACCTAGGTTGAACAATTTTGGCCAATAATAGCAATACTGTATAGCAAAAGAACCCTTGCCAGGAAAAGATTCACAAGTTCTATTAGTGGAGTTAACTGAAAAAGTTTAGAATGCCAAAGGTACATTCAGACTGAAAAGCTGTTACCATCAGTACAAAGAAAGGTGAATAAATCTGTTCTCAACTAACAAGACAAATAACTTCATGGTAGGAAGTTTAATTTATACAAACCCCCCTCTCACAGAAAATCAGTTTTAAGTTTTTATGAAGCTGCAGCTCATCTGTATACAACCAATCCTGGTATTTATTATTATTTGTGCAATAATTAATATGGAGAAGAGCAATCACTGTCTGCAGAATTATTAGTCTTCCAGTCAATTAAAGTATTCATCAAGAAGGCACTTTTTCTACAGACTTTATCCTATTTATAAAAAAATATAAACAAGTACAATCCATTAAGATGACAATATTGATTTACCTTCAGATGTGTTTAGAACAAAACCTTCTGACCATAGACCTGCTGGATGACCTTGGGTAAGTCATTTCACCACTCTATACCTCAGTTTCCCCATCTGTAAAATGGGGATTATGATACCCACCTCTGTAAAGTGCTTTGAGATCTACTGTTGAAAAGTGTTCTAGAAGAACTAGGTATTAATTATTACTAATTATTTATTATGCTGCAAGATTCCAAGCTATCAGAAATAAATTTTGTCTACAGTATGTATCAGAGGTACCTTAAGGGACCAAGACAGGCTTCTTCAGCCTTCATTGCTGCAAAAAAAAAAAGGTTTCACTGTAGAGAAGAGGCACTGAGAATACAACAAGCTCATTTGTTTATTGGTAACATGAGTTCTGAATGGACAGGCTGTTTTGAACTCTCTTGTTTTCAACTTCTGGTAATTAATAGATTTTACTGTTCCTGTCACATTCATTTTATTGAAGTCAAGGCAATATTTTTTTTTAATTCTGACCTTTTGTGACAAACCAGAATAAAGAAAGCTTCATAAGGTACAGTGCAGTCCCCTTTGGTCAAAGGTGACATCCCAAACTGGTCAGTACAGTCTGTAGTTTAGGAGTGCTCTTGGATTCCTCGTGAACACTAAGCTCCCACATAGCAGGATCCATGAGTACCACTTTCTACCATCTCAGGTAGGCAAGGAGACTCTGTCCCATCCTGGCACACTGTGACCTGGCCTCAGTTATACATACCTTCATCACCTCCTGTCCGGCACAGACATCGGCTTTTTCCTTTGCCCGGGGGTGCTCCATCCCCCACTCAGCCCTAGGCCCCGCCCCCACTACACCCCTTCCCCGGAGCGCATCCTGTCCCCGCTCCCCCCCCCTTCCTCCCAGCGCCTCCTGCACACCATGGAACAGCTGATCCACAGTGGGCAGGAGGCACTGGTAGGAAGGGGGAGGAGTTGATTGGCGGGGCTGCTGGCAGACAGGAGGCACTAGTGGGGAGCTGGATGTCTGCTAAGCATCTGCTAATTTTTTTCCATGGGTGCTCCAGCCCTGGAGCACCAATGGAGTCTGCACCTATGCTGTTCATACTACAGCATTATGCTATACCTGGGCATGAAGCCATCAGCCCTTAGGAAACTCCAGTTAGCACAGAACACCATGGTGCACCTCCTCAGCAACAGTCTATGGCAAGAACATCAGACGTGTCCCCCACTCTTACAGTGGCTTCCCATGGACTACTGAGTGAAGTTCAAGGTCTTGGTCCTTATCTTCAAGGCACTCAATACCTTGCCCCCAGGATATCTGAAAGATCGCCTAAAGCTCCAGAATGAAGACCATGGTCAACAATTTTACTCCTCAGGCACAATGGAATTTTCTACCATAAGGGTAAAGCTCAACTATACAGGAGACAGCTCCTTTCTTTGGAGCCTAGGAGAGAATCTGCAATAAACTCCCAAAAGATCTAAGGATCATCTTAAGCCTCACCACCTTCTGCTCCAAGTGCAAGGTGCACTTCTTTGACCTTGCTGTCTCTAACATAAACAGTGCAGCATGTATATTTAAAATAATCCCCCAAAATAAAACTCTGCACTGGATACACAAATCTTTCCTGGGGAGAGGATGAGAGACAGAGAATGAATCACATGTGATAGATATTGGTCATGTCACTGAATGCACTCCTGGAAAGTGCTCAGATACTACAGTGATGACGGCAGTAAAAGAACCTAGAACAGAATAGAATACATAAGTAGGTTTATCTTACTCCTGACGCTGACTGTGAAAACAGAGAATTACTATAGGTTAGGAACCTGATTCTGAGAGATGCTGAACATCACAATGAAGTCAGACTATTTATTATTTGTGTCATAGTCCTTGGAGGCCCCAGTCAAGACCAGGCCACAATTGCACTAGGAACTATACAGAGTAAAAACCAGTCCCTGCCTCCTTGCAAGAAGCAAGACAAACAAAATCAACAGACAAAAAGGTGCTCAGAAACTCTCAGGATCTTTCTTCATTTTCTTGTCATTGGAAACAAATCTGTAAATAATTTGGGGGCCTGGTCAGGAATGGGCTCAAATGGATTGCATAGTGTCTCAAGATTCCTGTATAATTTGGCAACCATCATGCACCTTGTTACCTTTCATTATGGTACACTGAATGCTCTTTTACAATTGCTTTTTCCATCTTTAATGACATGTTTTTTAATTTAAAAAAAGCTAGTTTATTTCTTTAAGAATAACTTCAGTGCAAATTTCATTTAAAATTGCAACACCTGGAGAAAATCAACATCACGTGACTTGTAAGCACTTCTAAACAGGAAATACTCCATTTATTTTTTTAGCTGTGTTTGTGTAATAAAGTTTAGAATCCAAGTGTGAGCAACACATTTTCTTGTTTTATTAAACAGCATGAAAGGATTTATTACTCCTCCACTGAATGCACTTCTGGCACCAAATGGAGCTGGATAATAATTGTCAGGCTCTGAGTTTAACATTATGAGAAAACACCTTTGGTGGAGTTCAGAGTTTAGCGGGTAATGAAAAATGCACCTAGATGGGGAAGCTTCCTTTGAGACTTTGCTCGGTGAGTATAATCTCAGGTATTGCTGCTTAATACATTGGATTCTTTTTGAAACAAAGGGGGATGAATGTGGTGTAGTAGTTTCTAAGATGGTTCTTTTTCTCGTCATCCTCCATCTATGTTAATTTGCTTAAAAGGGAGTTGTACATTTAATGAATGCTGAATTTTCTTCCTTCAGCAATAGGTGGGGCTGTCAAGATTCCCTGAAACAAGCGTGTCCTATATTTGGGGCATTTCTCCCACTCACCCACCTGTAATCTCTCTCAACTGCACTAGCTCCTCCTGTTCTTGCATTGTTTGCTGCTACCTATTCCTCTCTCCCTCCCCCATCTTCTGAAACCCAGGGCCGGAGTGCCAATTAAGGGAGTGTTCCTTTCTCCCAACCAGCACATGGCTCCGTGCTCTGACCCCCTTGTGGATCAGGACAGAGCAGGGAGCATTCGTGACTAGCCTGACTGAGGAAAAGGGGTGGCATGTCACTTTGCAGGTGTACAGCATTCTCAGACCACCAGCAGAACTGGAGAGAGAGGTTTGGAATAGGAAGAGAGTCAAAAAAAAGAATTGATGGAAAGGGGGTGAAACAGAAGGTACAAACTTGGAGGGCTCAGTTCTTCATTTCCCTGGACCTTGGGTAGTCAACTGCATCAGTGCAAAGTGAGCATACAATGAGAATGGCAGAGTTTTACATTCATTTTGCAGTGGCACACATGACTACACAAGGTGCAGGGCAAGGGAGAATCAGACCCCATATGTCCCTGCAGATTGGTACTGGAAATTCTCCCTGATGTCTCTGGAATTTGGCAGCTCTGAATATAGGATTAGTTTTCCATAGAGAGGAGGCTGGCAGTGTATGTGCTAGTGGTTTCAGGTTAACTGCAGGAGTGGGGAAATGCTTCACACCTTCACCAAATTAAGGTTTCTAAGCTGTGAAAAAGCCCTTCATTAAATGTGTTCAGATGTGAAAGATTCTAGGGTTTGAATGTATTCAGCTTGTCTTCTGCACTCCTCAGTTTGTAGGATCCCCATCTAGACTCCCCAAAAAATATTTGATTGCCTGGAGCGGTGCTGATTCATGCTCATCTCTAATTTACAGAGACGCTGTAAAGGTGCATTGATCAGAAAGTTACCTTACCCTTTTTTCTTACCTTTGCAGTTATTTATAAATGACTAACCCATTTCATAAGCTGGCAACCATGTCTCTTAAAGCACCTAGTACACCCTTATGGGACTGTATTAATATAATGAATAATGTACCGTATTTAAATGTAGGCAAAGATCATTCAAAGCAATTTGAGAACAGGTCCACTGATATATATTCCAACCAACAGAGGGCAGTGGTGCTCATAACTAAGGCAATTCATTTTTAAGGGATGTTCTGAGCATCCTCAGATTATCCTTGCGATCACTTCATTAGAGTCTGGCTGGAGTTGGATGGCATGGTGTTAGGAAGCAGGACTGTCAAATTTGGCATTCTGCAATGGGAGTGTTATCTGCATAACCCTTGAGGCCTGCAGCTGTACTGGTGAATTTTTGCTGGATTAGGCCCTGTTTTCTTTGATGTGCACTCTGAATATTAATCATTAACAATTTAGAAAAGATTAATAAAGGTGGGACTTCTGTGCTACAAGCTGCTTGGTAAAGATCCATAGTTTTTTTTTAAGGCTGGAAGCGGACAGCATGATCATCTAATCTGATCTCCTGCCTAACATTAACATAAACCACAGCTTCTCCTCACCATTCCTGGGGCTCTGTACAAGCAGAGAGGTCTATCCATTCAGAGCAGCATACAGGATCAGAGCCTAAAAAGGGGACGTGATGAGGATGATGAATGTTATTGGGAAGATTGGCCAGGAACTTCTGTTCTTCCTGCCTCGTATCACAAGAGTAAAGGGACATTCAATGAAATTGAAAGGTGGCAAATTCAAATTGGGGACTAACCTCTAGCAAGCATTATGCGCAGCAGTAAGAGTTTGCAGGGTTGTGCCCATGATGACTATAATGCTGCTTTACCTTTATTAGAAAGCTCCTTATGTCAATCAACCCATTATGGCCACTGATGATAAGTTTCAATGTACTTGTCTTTACAAGGAAAAAAATGGTAATGAAAACACAGGCAAATGTCTGGCTTTGGGCCCTAACCCGTTCCGTTTACTTATTTATTTTAATTTTGTATTTTAAGAATCGGCTCTGCCAAAGATATTCCCTAGAGCAAGACAGCTGGAATTCTGTTGTTATTTATAATGCTTAAAGAGGTAGTGACAGATAGATTAGACTTTGTTTGTTTGTTTTATTTTTGTTTTTACACTTTTCATTAAAAAACCCAAAACCAACTAGTGTTAATAGAAATGTTTTCAGAACCATTTATTTCAGGGACATTGGTTCTTTTACATAGATTTAAATATTTCCCCTATAATGTTTGCAACCCAAACATTGCAGCATTGTGTTAATGCATGAGACTCCAAAAGTGAAACAGACTAGAAATTGGTTGTTAGTCTATCCACATCGTTTGAGGGCTTGTCTACACTGGCGCTTTACAGCGCTGCAACTTTCTTGCTCAGGGGTGTGAAAAAACATCCCCCTGAGTGCAGCAAGTTTCAGCGCTGTAAAGTGCCAGTATAGACAGTGCACCAGTGCTGGGAGAGCTCTCTCCCAGTGCTCTGCCGTGACTGCACAAGCCACGTTAAAACACTGCCGCAAGAGCACTTTAGCATTGCCAGTGTAGACTTAGCTGAAGGAAATGCAAAAAATAAAAGCCAACAAAATATAATGTAAAGTAAGATAACTCTCTAAATCTGTTTCAGTTCTAACAATCTAAGGCCCTGATCCTGCAAACTCTGACTCACGCAATTAACTTTATTACCCTGAGTAATCCTACTGGAATCGATAACACTATAGTAAAGTTAAGCATGTGCATAAGTGTTTACAAGACTGGAGCCCAAGATGGTATTAGCAATACACAGCATTACCTCAATTCTACCAATAGTGAAGAAAGAGGGTATTGAATAAGCGTGGATAAATGAGACTTTTAGGTACTTGAGAGAATGTCCAATGTAATAAACAGATGCTGGGGCACATAACCATGCTCTGGGTAACAGAGTTCTAGTTCATGTCTACGCTGTGGAAATGTTCTAATTTTAAAATGGTTTCAGCAAAAATAGATTAGATCACCTTAAACTACAAACCTGGATTTATGCTATGCCTCTAACTAGTTTTAAAATCAGTTTAAAAACTGGTTCAAAAATTTACTAATGTAGACAGGCCCTTAAATCAATAAGGTTGTACAGTATATGATTTTAATCTGAACAAGTCCCTTTGAACTGTGATAGCCAAGATTAAAACGAGAACCCATCAAATCAAATGTAGGAAAAAAGAAAGGCGATCTGTTGAGTGCTTGTCATTAGAACTTGGCGACTGATCATTTATTTGATGTGTATATAAGAACTGGACATTAAAATGTTCTTGAGATCATTGTTTATTAGGTGGATTTGGTTAATGTTCTGTGGTATCAATCTGAACGTAGCACAGCTGCTTTGTGACGTCATCAGGCTTTTTTAAAGCTGCTTTGCAATTGGTTAATCACCCCCTCATAACACAGGCCTCTGCTGAGCAGGAAATAGGATTGCTGCAGCTGTTGGCCAGGGAGGCTTTGCAAATTTTTGTGTCACAGCACTCAGAGGGCTTAATAATCCTGACCCAAGACAGATCATAAATGTGTCCTTAGATCTCAGATGCTGGGTTCATTGATCCAGGGCATCATGCTTTCATTTGGCTAGGAAACTATTCTCTGTGAGTACTATAACTACACAGAGATGTGTATACACTGTATGAGGTGCTTGTCCTTTGGAAAACATGTATCTGGAAGTAGAGCTTATGTTTTATATTTAGGGTCACTCTGCCTTTGGTAATAGGCTTATACTGTGTGATGCCAGTGCTTACTCTGGGTGACCAGACAGCCCAGAGAACCAAGGTTGTCCCAGTTTGGAGGGACAATCCTGGTGCCCTATCTGGTACTGGTGAAACTGAAGGTGTGCCATAAGAATAAAAAAAAATCACTGTTTTCATCAAGCCTCCACATCACACATCCAAAGCTTTGGCATTTTCACCTCATTTTAATACATTGGACATTGGTTCATGACTGAGGCCCCAAGTCAGCAAAGCACTTCTGCGTGATCTCTATACTGCAAGTTTAAGTGCTTTGTTGAATCAGGCTGGGTTGGCGCAAGGGATCGTGAGGTACAGCATAATCTAGAGCAGTGTTTTTTAGTCCAGGGATCATGACCCCCTCCCTCCAGGGGTCACAAAAGGCAATTGGGGGTGTGTGTGTGTGTGTGTGTGTGTGTGTGTGTGTGTGTGTGTGAAGTACTGAAAATGTTATCAGAATCTAAAGCAAAGAAACTTTTGCTCCCCTCACTCCCCTCACACCCTTACCCTTCAAGGTCAAGTATTCTCTGTCAACCTCTGGAAATATGAACATATATTCTGTAGGCTTCTCATTGGTACATTTACTCTTAGGTAGGGGGGTTGTGATTTTTTATTTTTAACCTCAAATAAGGGACCACAAACCTGAAATGGTTGAGAGACTCTGGTCTAGAGGAATGAAAATGGTTGGGAGTTAGGAATGTCCAACTTCTAATCCTGCCTCAGCTAATGACTGGGTAAGTGGTTTCACCTCTGTGAAAGCTGAGGTGCAAAGGGCCAACAGTTGCTATTCCAGCCCAGAGGTTGCAATAGCAGCTCCAGAAGATTTAGACTGCAGCCCTGTGCCTTGTCTGCAAATTGAAGGGATTAATTCCATCCCACTCCTACTCACTGTTCTCAGAAAAGCCAGTTACTTGGGTTCTGTGCAGGGTAAATTTCTCTTTATCCTGACTGCACAAAGGAAAAGATCCTGTTATTTTTGTTTTGTTTTTTTAAATTGTGCTGGTCAAAGAGGCAGGCTTTAAATATTTGTGTAGGCTGCTTGGCAACAAATTGCATGTGATCTTTGTAAAAACAATGAGTTCTCATGGAATTTACATTTCATTTTAACAGGCTGCTAATGGCCACTGATCAATGCTCAATGGCTGTTTTGTCAGAAGAAATGTGCAGTGAGAGACCTGTCCTATTGTGCTTTGTTAGCGGCTTCTTCAATCTCTGGACAAAACTGAAATGTCAGAAGTTGAAGACCAGGACTTGAATAAAGCTTGTGCATTTTAAAATACAATATTCTCTTCTGTGAAAGACTTGAAATTGTTTGGTTATAAATTTAGGGTCATTATGAGGAATATTTTCTCCCATAATCCAGTCTATGTTAGTTTCAGGCATTTTGTATGCATGGTTTCCTTTACATTCTCGAGAAATGAGTTGCTCTTAATGTTTTTCATTCAAATAAAATCTGGTTATTTGTTGTTAAAGCCACTGTTTTCTCAAATGCACTGGTTCTTACCCTTTTCCATACTGGGATCCTCTTTTCATTCAGCTGGGATCTAGCAGGCAGTTCCTCTCTGATTCAGCAATATGGGAAGGAGGGGGGAGGAGGGGAGTCACAGTATTGCCAGTTCCAAGTGTTCAAAAATCATGAGTGAAGACCCTAAAAAAAATCATGATTTAAAAAAATATTTGGCTTCTTTTCCCCATCTTCTGGTTTTGTAGCCTCTAGGGTGCACCAAGTCTTGTTTTCTTTCTATCCTCCCGCTACCCCCTCCCCCACCGCACCCTGAGGGTCAGAAATGTACGTTTTAAAAAATTGAAAACAGACATTCTCATGACTCCTGTAGCTGAAGCTTTGAGAAAACATCAAATATATCAACCCTCATGATGGAATTGTGAGAAGTGACTACACCAGGGGTAGGCAACCTATGGCACGCATGCCAAAGCTGATTTTCAGTGGCACTCACACTGTCCAGGTCCTGGCCACCGGTCTGGGGGGCTCTGCATTTTAATTTAATTTTAAATGAAGCTTCTTAAACATTTTAAAAACCTTATTTACTTTACTTTACAACAATAGTTTAGTTATATATTATAGACTTATAGAAAGAGACCTTCTAAAAACCTTAAAATGTATTACGGGCACGTGGAACCTTAAATTAGAGTGAATAAATGAAGACTCGGTGCAGCACTTCTGAAAGGTTGCCGACCCCTGGACTACACTGTCGTTGTGACCTCCTGACCTGGAGGTCATGACCCCATCAACCAATACTAATTGCATATAGTAGGATTAAGTAAATACTGTACGCAGTGGATTATTCTAGAGGGAGTATGGAGAAGAGTTACAAGAAGGTGCAACTGATATGTTTTAAATTTGCTTAAATAAAGAATCCATTTAGTGACTACTTCTTTAGTCAAAATCCAACAGCAACTTTGAATTTGCAGAGGTAATAATAATTGGCTCTTATGTAGCACATTCCATCTTGAGTACACGTTAGTTTATTAAGCTTCACAATACCTCAGTCAAGTAGATATCACAGAATCGTAGGATTGGAAGGGACCTTGAGAGGTCTTCTAGTCCAATCCCTGCACTTAATGCAGTATGGTAAGCAGTAATACCTTATTGTGTAACTGGGGAAACTTGAGTTCAGAGAAGATAAGTGACTTACCTTTGATCAAATATACTTTTTTTTTTTTTTTTTTTTAAAGCCAGGACTAGAATTCAGACCTTTTGAATCCCAGTCCAGTGCTCTGACTATGGTAGACCAGTGTCTCCTTCCCATAGGCTACTATATATTGCAAAATATTGTCTTCAAAACATACCTGAAGATGCAGAGGGAGGCACGTATGGCAGTTAGGTGCCTAATTCCCATTGGAAGTTAAACTGCTATATGTGCCTTTGAAAATCTCCCCACACTGTATAGATACAGTCATAATATACTGATAAAAGATATGCTCTAGTAATTTTGAGGAAGTTCTATGGCTTGTGTTATACCTCCAACTAGATGATCACAGTGGTGCTTAATCTATGAATATGTATGACTTCACTGAAGTTATATCAAAGTTGAATCTGGACCAATGACTGTATATTGTATATATGATCAGCATTAGGAGGGGGAAAAAAGGGTGCTCTGGATAATGACTACAATGATCACCCTTTTATTTTACACCAGTCTTTCATGATATTCCTATATTATTTTTAGGTATTGAAGCACAACTGTTTAATCAAATCTACTAGTAAACAAAACCCACCTAAATGTTCTAGAGACGTATATCTTGGAAATAACTACAAGGCTTTTGTTTATGTATACATAGAACCTAGTAAAAGTGTAGCAGTTTAAAATGGGTGTGTTTAGGAGAATGGAGGACTGGTAACGGATTATCAAATAATAGTTAGTATTGATTGTTAAGCCATTCAGCTGTAGGACACTGTTTCAAATGTGGCCTTGTTTGGTAGTATTAAAAATTTCTGCTGGTGGCAGTATGGTTTATATGAAATGTGTTGATCACAGTTCAGTTCCCAGTGCTGGCACTAATTACAACCCTTGTTGTTGTGACAGATATGATAATTTTCTGCAATAGCCTTGGGAGATCTTATTGAATTAAGTTTAAGTGTCTTTGGGGTCCATTGTATTAAATTAATGGTTTATGTAGTATTCTCAGCTGGGATTGTGTGTAACCTCTTGAGGGGGGAGATGTAACATATGTGAGACCTGAGGATTTAAAGGACTATATTGAACAATGTGCCAGATGAGTGAACTTTTGGAACAAAAAACTGTTAAGTAGTTTTCCTGGGGAATAAATGCACCCCTCTATTCACAGCCTACACACTACTGTAATGATCTTCGTACAAAATATGCCTTGTGAGGTATAATTTGAAAATGAATAACTTGCTGGTTAAGAATATGGTTGAATGTACACCTCTACCCCGATATAACGTGACCCAATATAACGCTGTAAAGCAGTGCTCCGGGGGGGCTGCACACTCCGGTGGATCAAAGCAAGTTCGATATAACACGGTTTTACCTATAATGCGGTAAGATTTTTTGGCTCCTGAGGACAGCGTTATATCGAGGTAGAGGTGTGTGTAGCAATGTTTATATGTAAAGTTATGAACATAAGCTAAAATGACGACTGAAATGTGTTTACCAGACAAGTCTGGGGAGGAGAAAAAACAATTTCTCAAAGACAAAAGATAAGCTGACGCCTCTAGCCAGTTCTCATCAAGTTGATGGCCATTCTTTGGCAGTGAAGGGGGCAGGAGCAGATCAATTTGCATTTTACCAAATAACATGGAATCTCATGGTGAAAGAGGGTCCACGTCTCCTTCCTTACAGCTGGAAGGAACTTTATTTAGGGGTAACCCTGCATTTCAGAAAGGGTGACTGAAATATAAAAGTGAGCAGTAAGAACACTCTAGCTTCTCTCTCTCTCTCTCTCTCTCTCTCTCTCTCACACACACACACACACACACACACACATACATTTCTGGGAGCCTGTGGTAAGGATTGTACTTTGAACCAAGTGAAGTATGACAAAGAGTCTGGTGGCACCTTAAAGACTAACAGATTTATTTGGGCATAAGCTTTCGTGAGTAAAAACCTCACTTCTTCGGATGCATAAGTCTTAGCCGCTAAGAAGTGTTTTACCTTTATTTCTCTTGTAACCATTTCTGACTTTAATGCCTTATACTTGTACTCACTTAAAACCTCTCTTTGTAGTTAAATTAACTTGTTTTATTCTTGAATCAAATTCCAGTGTGTCTAAACTTAATTGTTTGCTACTCTAACTGGAGTTACCCAAAGTGTTATACATTGATCCATTACAAGGACAACGGACTTCTAATATCTGAACTCATAAGGAGAGGACTGGGCAGTGCAGAATACCCATTTTGGGGGGAAATCCAGGACTGGGAGTGTTGGGATCACCCTGCAAGTAGTATCCAAAGCTGCTGGAACCAGAGTGTGGCTAGTGTGTGGCTGACCGGCTGCTAGGGTCAGAGTTGCTGGACCAGGACTGCAGCTATACACAGACACTCAGGGTGTGACCTGCATGCTGTTTCTGAGAGGCCCAGGGTGGGAGCTTCAGCAGCAAAACATTGTGAGGCATCCTAGGTTGCAGGGCAGGTGGTGACACAGCCCCTCACTGGTTGAATTGCACCCCACAATATGATAGAGGTGAAACAAATTCCCCACCTCTGGTTATGCAAAAACCCAGGTTTTTAAAGCTACTCCCTTAAGGAGTGGGACATTGTCTGCTAATCACCTGTTACATGAGGCCAAGATCACAGGCCCAAGCTGTATAAAGGAAAGACTGAATGATTATGGTTGTTCTGGTTCTGAATCTGAGACAGTCATAGACTTGTAACCACAGGGGAAACCCAGTTGTGGGTTTTGAAGGACTAATACCTAGCAGAGCCTGAGGTTGGAGTTGGGGGTGACCTCTGGTAAGCTTTATAGCATGTGTGTAGGTTCTTTTATTGTTTTAAATATGTTCTCTGTAATGCTATCACTTTAAGAATAAATGTGCTTGCTTAGAAAGATCTGTGTGGTAATTTGTGACTGCAGGTAAATACACTGTTCATAATCTCTGAAGAGACAGCAGAGATTTAGGTAGCCTGGCTTTCTGGGAATTTCACATGGTAGGCAAAAAACTGTGAGACCTGGAAAAACCCCAGTCCAGAGGGGGAGAGCTGAGAGGTGACAGCTGAAAAGCTGGGAGCCTACAGAGGGTGTCCTTGGTGGAGGATGAGGGGGGAATACAGGTGCAGTTGCCCTGAACTGTAAAAATTGTCACTCTCAGCAGAAAGGTCAAGGACCCTGAAGAATCTCTTCAATAAAGGAAGGTTCTGTTGCTGCTGTGGCTTGTGTGAATGAGCAGAGACTTCATTTGCCAAGGTACAGGTCTGTAAGAAATGGACTTTGGCTACTGTCTGATTTAAGAAATAATTTGAGTTAAGTTAGAAACATGGGGAAAAAAAACAACAAAATCAACTGATACTTTTAAGATCATTTCATGAAGGCGAGGAGAACCATTAGATCATCCAGCCTGACCTCCTATATATTTAGGGCCCTACCAAATTCACAGCCATGAAAAACATGTTGCAAACTGAGAAATCTGGTCTCCCTCCATGAAATCTGGTCTTGTGTGCTTTTACCCTACACTATACAGATTTCATGAGGGAGACCAGCGTTTCTGAAATTGGGGGTCATGACCCAAAAGGGAATTGCAGGGGGGTTACAAGGTTATTTTAGGGGGATTGCGGTATTGCCTCCTTTACTTCTGTGCTGACTTCAGAGCTGGACAGCCAGAGAGTGGCAGCTGTTAGACGAGTGCCCAGCTCTGAAGGCAGCACTCCACCAGCAGCAGCACAGAAGTAAGGGTGGTAATGCCCTACCAGGCCATTCTTACTTCTGCGCTGCTGGCAGTGGCGGCTCTGCCTTCAGAGCTGGGCTCCCAGCCAGTAGCTGCCACTCTCTGCTCTGAAGGCAGCACCACCACCAGCAGCAGCACAGAAGTAAAGGTAGAAGTACCGCAACCTCTCCCCACCCTATGATAACTCCTTGTTGAGTCAGGACCCCTACAATTGCAACACCATGAAATTTCAGATTTAAATAGCTGAAATCACAAACTTTACGATTTTTTAAAATCTTATGACCATGAAATTGACCAAAATGGACAGTGAATTTGGTAGTGCCCTATGTGTATTATAGGTCATTGCAGGGGGCTGCAAAGCATTGTTTAAAGTGGGGGGCCATAGTGGTATCCCCCAGTCTGTGCTGCTACTGTTGTTCAGGCCCCCCGGCCTGACCCTCCTCTTCACCTCTCAGCCCCCCTGCCCCCCAATAGCAGCTTGACCCCTCTGGCCCATGAGCCCCTCCATCCACCCCACCCCCCTTCCAGGAGTCTCAGCCCTCAAGGGAGCCCTGCTACTGTCCCCATCCAGGAGTCAGTCTCCCCCACCCTGCTCCTTACCTTATCCCTCCCCGCTGGTGAGCCTCGCTCTTGAATGACAGGTCTGTCCCGTTTCCTGGACAGTCCCCAGCACTGACAGAACTGCTGCACCACTTCCCTGGGTAGTTTGTTCCAATGGTTAACTACGGTCACTGTTATACATTTGTGCCTAATTTCTAATGTGAATTTGTCTAGCTTCAGCTTCCAGTCATGGTTCTTGTTATGCCTTTTACCCTTTAGTACCCAATCTTTCCTCTCTGGAAAGGTACTTACACACTGCAATCAGTGAACACTAAGATCCATGAACATTTCCCTCCCAGTTCAATGGCATCTCAGCGATCACCATATCACACAAAGCTACAGATCAGTGCAAATGAAATATTTCTTAAATTCAATGTATAATTGTGAAATAAGACACAACCGGATGTGTCAATGTTGTAAGATCACCATACTTAAGGTGCATTGGGCGATAAGTTGAAGATCAAGGGCTTGATAGCAGCACACACATTCACCACAGCCTGAAATCTCTAAAAGCGCACATAAAATGCCTTTTGTATGTTACCATGCCTGATGTCCGATTTGTGTCCATTTATTCTTTTGCGGAGGGACTGTCCGATTTGGCCAATGTACATGGCAGAGGGGCATTGCTGGCACATGATGGCACATATAACATTAGTAGATGTGCAAGTGAATGAGCCCTTGATGGTGTGGCTGATGTGGTTGGGTCCTCTGATGGTGTCACCAGAGTAGATATGGGGACAGAGTAGGCAACGAGGTTTGCTACAGGGATTGGTTCCTGGGTTGGTGTTTCTATGGTGTGGTTTGTAGTTGCTGGTGAGTATTTGCTTCAGGTTGAGGGGTTGTCTGTAAGCGAGGACTGGCCTGCCTCCCAAGGTCCGTGAGAGTGACGGATCATTTTCCAGGATAGGTTGTAGATCGTGGATAATGCGCTGAAGAGGTTTTAGCTGGGGGCTGTATGTGATGGCCAGTGGTGTTCTGTTATTGTCCTTGTTGGGCCTGTCCTGTAGTAGATGATTTCTGGGTACCCATCTTGCTCTGTCAGTCTGTTTCCTCACTTCCCCAGGTGGGTATTGTAGCTTTCTTAAAACTACTCTGGTGACACCATCAGAGGACCCAACCACATCAGCCACACCATCAAGGGCTCATTCACCTGCACATCTACTAATGTTATATGTGCCAGCAATGCCCCTCTGCCATGTATATTGGCCAAACCAGAAAGTCCCTCCGCAAAAGAATAAATGGACACAAATCGGACATCAGGAATGGTAACATACAAAAGCCAGTAAGTGAACACTTCAATCTCCCTGATCATTCTATTACAGATTTAAAAGTCACTATTATTGAACAAAAAAACTTCAGAAACAGACTTCAAAAAGAAACAGCAGAACTAAAATTCATTTGCAAATTTAACACCATTAATCTGGGCTTGAATAGGGACTGGGAGCGGCTGGCTCATTACAGAAGCAGCTTTTCCTCTCCTGGAATTGACACCTCCTCATCTATTGTTGGGAGTGGACTACATCCACCCTGATTGAATTGGCCCTGTCAACACTGGTTCTCCACTTGCGAAGAAACTCCCTTCTCTCCATGTGTCAGTATATAATGCCTGCATCTGTAACTTTCACTCTATGCATCTGAAGAAGTGAGGTTTTTACCCACGAAAGCTTATGCCCAAATAAATCTGTTAGTCTTTAAGGTGCCACCAGAACTCCTTGTTGTTTTTGTAGATACAGACTAACACGGCTACCCCCTGATACTTGATAAAATGCCTTGTTTGAATTACATTTGATAAGCTAATGAACTGTATTGACATGTTGGAAATACAACAAAGAAGTTCTTAAAATTCCAACTGCTGGACAATCAGGGATACTGCCATGTATCATCGAGGCTGTGAGTTTTCCTTGGCAGACTTTTATGTTGGTGAAAGGCATTTTTATATCAGTAATTATAAAATGGGTTGAAAGTAGAGGGACTTGGCTTAATATTCCATCACTACATTAACGGTAGAATTTGAGCAATTTTTGTTGCCTATGATGGAGCTTATTTTCTCTATACAGATTGCTAGATCTGCCAGAGATGTTTTTTATCCCTTTGAGCTTCAAAGAGTATTCCTGACGAGGAAATAGTTCAGCTTTGGACTATACCAGACTTCACCTGGTATTTTCACCAAATTTCCAAAGGATACCCCAGAATCTCCCTACAAGGTCTTCTCTTCTTCCCTCCCCCCCACCTCCTTTTCAAATTACGCAAGTTGAACTTTGTTCTACGATATCAACATGCTCTATGGACCAGTGTAAATCAATGATGTTACAGCAGAGAATAATTTGTTGCCGTCCATTTCTCAAGAACAAAATAACCTTTTCATCAGAGTGCACTTAAGATTGTTTGTTTGCCAAATGGTGTCATCTCCCGCCTTAGCTGATGTTTGTTATTTAAAAGAATTTTTTTTGTTAAAATGGGGAAAACAAATAAATTCCCCAGCCCCTCAACTCTTTTCTCTACAGCACATCTATCAGTAGGACATGGAGTTTAACACAGGTTAAAGGTGAACAGGGGGAGAGAGCAGAATTTGGATGGGATCCTGTTAAAATATTGGCAACACATCATTTCTACCCACAGTAGCTGGATCATTCATACACAAATGCCAGTTTGTTTACAGACCTCCAAGGGCTTAGCCTGCACACACAGTTTGACAGGTTGCCCTTGTTACACCCACATTTGAAAGTGCAAATGTCTGTATTCTCTGCTGCTTTTCCTAGTTAAAGGCCAAATCCTGAAATCTTCTAGCGGGACTTGATTCTTGCGTATGCTAATGCCCTGTGATGAGTCACTCTTCATGGTGAGTAGGGTGCCTCCTTGTAGCCGCATCTGGGGATTAGCTTCACTCAGGTCTGATGCACCCTTCTGCAGCTTTCTCCATGCCCTGCTGTCTCTCCCTCATTCCCTGCGACTCAGAGTATTCTGTCTTCGTGGCTTGGCCCGTCAGCCAGGTCGCTATAGTCTTCCCCTTCCAAGGTATCAAAGTCCTTCCACACCAACAGTCTCAGGCAGTCTACTCATGTATTGCCCTGATGATGCCACTTTCCCAGGGGCCAGTAGGGGAAACTGGGCCCGTCCTCTACTCTGGGTTCCAGTCCTGGCAACTGTGGTCTGCTTTCCCTCAGACCCTTCCTTCCCTGGACTCCTTCCTACAGCTTCTGGTCCCCACATGTGTACCACCTCAAACTCCCTCTTCCCAGGGAGTAACTACAGACTACTGATCCCTGTTGCCTCAAACACATTTCCCTACTCCCAGGGAGTGACTGTAGCCTATTTCCCTACAGCCCCTTTCTTTGCCAATTTCCTGTATTCATAAACCCAGACCACCTCCTGCTGGATTTCATCAGAAAATTAGGCTTTAGCGCTCCCTGGCTTTCCTCAACATGTGCGGCCTATAGGTTAATTGGCCTAATTTATCCCTTCAGGCCTTGTGTGGATGGACACTCCATTACTGACCCCTTTACAGAGCAGTGTAAAGAGGAATCAGGCCATCAGTCTTCATGTAGGACAAGTCTTCATGCCCCTGAAATAAATGGCAAAACTCCCACTGGCTTCAGTGGGGCCAGGATTTCACTCCAGAAAATTAGATGTTAGATCATAACTGTGTGTTACCTACCAGGAGGTTAAACAGAACTAGTATTTGACAGTGTAGCAACTAGAAAACACTACTGGAAGCGTAAGAGTTAACCAGGACTTCTACACTGCCACCTACATTAGCTGCAAAGTCATGGTTAACATCATGTTAATACAGTGGTTCTCAAACTTTTTTGTACTGGTGACCCCTTTCACATAGTAAGCCTCTGAGTGTGACCCCCTTAATAAATGAAAAACACTTTTTAATATATTTGACACCATTATAAATGCTGGAGGCAAAGTGGGGTTTGGGGTGGAGGCTGAAAGCTTGTGACCCCCCCATGTAATAACCTCACGAGAACCCCTGTGTTAGTACGACCCCTCCAGATCATGCGCTAAAATGACTTAGCTTTCTGGTGAAAAGCCGTTAAAAGCAAAATTCTCCATTAACTAGTTAGTTCTGTCTGAGTAGGGTTACCATTCCTCCGGATTCCCCCGGACATGTCCGGCTTTTTCAGGTTAAAAATAGCGTCCGGGGGGAATTTGTCAATGTCCGGACTTCCCC